>NC_087065.1:44358591-44560565 GCF_963678635.1 Symsagittifera roscoffensis
CAACGCAATTTAGCATGTGTTTTCAAACAAAAAAAGGTAATAATTTTTTTATCTAAAACTAAGAAAAAATATTCTCCTATCGCAGAGAACCTTAGTTTTTACTCTTGATTCTTCCGCGTAAACAATTGTGTGTATGTGTGGATTAGGTCTTTATGCAAAAATATGCATCCTGAAATGACGTTTGAGAAAAGGTTTTTTGGTTATAGAACTCGAATGGTGACTAAAAATAGCGCGAAAAAAAGTTATCTAACTTTCGGTATTTTTAATGAAGAAATGCTAATCCATTTTTATGAAAAGAAGTTGTATAAAAAGCGTTTTATTGACTAAAAATTTTTAATTTTTGAGGACTTAATTATTCTCATTCAGTTAAATTCTCTTGTGAACTTATTTAAGTTATTCTAAATGTTTTCAGAAAAAGATTTTCGATCAAAATTTGTGACAAATTGCTTTTCTACTATCTTTTATGATTGGCAATTATTTGGTAAAGATTTTTCCAAAGAGCTCAAGCAATGAGTTGTACAGGGTTATCCAAAATCTACGACACTATTTGATAGGCTGTCATTTCTAACCTAACTAAACTGTCAGCATTATTTTCTACAGGATGACAGCTGACAAGTGGATTTTTGATAATTCATGAACAAATGATTTTTTAAAGAAATACAAAAAGGTTTTGCTCCATTTTTGTGAATTTCAATCATGCTTTTGTGAATTGTTCACTCTAATTTTTTTCCTTCAGCTAACTGGCAAATGATAATGTTGTGCTGTTCATTTGTGAAGTTCATCCTGTTCGAGAAAAAGCGCAAGATTGAAAAAATTAGAGTGAACAATTCACAAAAGCATGATTAAAAATCACAAAAATGGCGCAAATCTTTTTTGTGTTGTTCATGAACTATCAAAAATCCACTTGTCAGCTGTCATCCTGTGGAAAAGTAGGCTGACACTTCAATTAGGTTGGAAATGACAGCCTATCCAAAATTGTCTGCTTGAGCTCTTTGGAAAAATATTTACCAAACAATTGCCAGTCATAAAAGATAGTAGAAAAGCATTTCGTCACAAATTTTGTTCGAAAAATTTTTTCTAAAAACGTTTAGGATAACTTAAATAATTTCACCAGAGAATTTAACTGAATGAAAATAATTAGGTTCTCAGAAAATTAAAGTTTTTAGTCAATAAAACACTTTTCTTACAACTTCCTTTCATAAAAGTTGTAAGGTTAGCATTTTTTTATTAAAAAAATACCGACACTTAGTTAACCTTTTTTTCGTTCTATTTTTAGTCATCATTCGAGTTCTATAACCGAAAAAACTTTTCTCAAAATTTTTTTCAGGACGCATATTTTTGCATAAAAACCTAGTCCACACATACACAAAACTGTTTACGCGGAAGAATCAAGAGTCAAAAATAAGGTTCTCTGCGATTGGAGAATGTTTTTTCTTAGTTTTAGATAAAAAAAATTATTACCTTTTACTGTCTAAAAACACATGCTAAATTGCGTTGAACTAATTACATCAATGAAATCATCAAACTAAAAATGAAAAATTAAAGAATATATGTACAACCATTTAAATTTTGTAAATATCATAAACCGTAAAATCATTGGTAAAAGCAACTAAATTTTATAAAATTAATTTTAAAAAGGAATACGCGCCATCTTTTGTTTGTATGCGTTCATATAAGGTTAGATTGCAACTCACTTTTCTAGAACTAACTTTTTTATCTATTCTTGAACGCTGATGAGTGGTTGTCAAAGTTTCCATAATTAATAATTAACCGGCAAATAATTTCGGTTGTCTTTTTGTTGTCAGATGAATAAAAGCTTACTTAGAGAAGCATAAAGAGTTTTTATAAAAAAAAAAATTCCAATTTTATTGATTTGTTCTGTAATTAGGTGTCGGTAATCTTATTGGATTCCAAATTTTTTCTTCTGCTGGTTGAATATTGATATAGAAATGAAAAATTTTTCAGTGCAAGTCTGTTGTCATTTCCGATAACTGATTTGTTTTTTTTTCTCGCAATGCGACAGAAGATTTAAGTTTTGATCTGAAAAAGGTGAGTTTCAAAAGCCCATTTCAACTGTTATTTTAAAGTTACTATAGAAGTTGCTATAGTTCGCCCTAAAAATTCTGCATAATCTTTTTGCTGCAAAAAATGATGCCAGTGACTTGAGACTAAACCATGAAGCACCGCAGCAAAAGATACTGTTCGTGGTTTTTCTCTAAAAGTATCTATCGTTTTAGTTCCTTAGGCCTTTTTTCGCCAATTTTTTTCTCTCCGTTTGAGTTTGAACTGCCAGATTTGAACCAATAATACAATTTAAATTACTGTTTGTTTTCGCAGTTTGTTTTGGTCCAAATCAAACCACCTCAAAGAGTTCTCTGAGGTTCCTTGGCTGGAATTTTCGATATCATCTGGTAGATATTACAGACTGAAATTTGCTCAAGATGCCATAGGAAACTCTTTGTTTCCGGTTCTTTCACATTAAACTGTAATGTTTGAGCACTTTCTTAGGTTGGCTATCATTTTCGAGCGCAGATTTTATTGGCTACATTACCGAGTCCTTGCGTCGACAAATATGTCAGCGAGAAAGAGAGAATATTTTGTTTCAAACGTTAAACATTATGCTACTAACAAGCACCTGAAGCCCTGATTAGGTTCATGCAACCTCTCAGAAACACAATTTTTATGAAAAATTAAGGAAACTTTTTTAACATTGATATTTGGAAAAATAAACGTAGTCGGAAAAAGCTGTGCTTTTTGATTGGTTTGCCCTAATAGTTTTTTTGATTTCCAGGCAAGAATAAAGTTGCAAACGGAAAAGTTATGGACTGCGCCTAAAGTTTACGAACCAGTTCCTTCTCCGGCTATTGATTTCAAACAATCAGATATTGATTTATCTTGACGGAGATCTGATATTGACGGGGATCATGATTTTTACTCTGTTGCATTTGATGACGCTGCGCCTGGATTGAATATAGCGATAAACAAATTTAAACTGAATGATTGAAAACATGCGCTGTCCCACATTCCCTTCTCAGAAGATAAAAATAAAATTTTCGAGGATGATTTGGCTGTTATTTGGACCTTTTTTGGGTCCCTCCCATCATAGCACTTCTAAATAAAAGCCCCTACCCATCATAGTTTAAAAAACACTGTGTGTTGGAGCTATATTTTCTTGTTACTGGGGTAGGGGCTTTAATGGGAAACAACCCCTTTTTTACTCAAGACTTTAAATCAATGTGGCATCCTCTATAGGTTGCCGAGCATTTGCCAGGGGGGGGGGGGGGGGGGGGGGGCGGATGTTAACCACTCTAAAAATCTTGCCACTCTAAAGATCTCTAAGGAAGCTTGTTAGGGGCGCCTTTCGTGCCGATATACAATAAATTTGAGGGCGAAGTGAGCGCCAAAAGTTTGCTTTTTTGTCAAATTATTCCAAGACTTGCCCTATTTCGTCATCGCTGGCCCGTTTTTAATTCACAGACTTGACCGCGGCGCACTTGTTTTCCTAAACTCAAAATGAGTTTCTCGTTCCAATAAAGGTCTCCGGGGAGCTCAGAGCTCAGAAAATTATAGTTGATTTGCTATAAACTTTTTTTGAAAAGATACCCATTGAAGCATTCTCGCGCACTCCACTGATTAAAACGTTATTTCGCGTAATCATGGGGAGGTTTGTGAGATGGGACATACAAGATTATATGAATCAGACGTGCTTTTAAATGAACGGTTATCTAGGGACACCGACTGGATCAGAAACTATAGACACTTCATTTTTACTAATTTTGTTTTCTTGAAATAAAGGAATCCATAAATCAAGTGTATGGAGAAAATGCTTGTCATACAATTTTTATACAATTTCGAAAAATCAACAGAAAAAAATTAAACCATTTCTGCGGCTTTTTGAGAACAGCTGAACAGACTGGTGACAAAAAAAAACTAATTTAAAGTATTTTTTTTTGAAAAAAATGCTTTCCATACAACTTCCATATATGGAAATTGTATGACTGGCATTTTTTGATGGCGACACAAAAATTTTTTCAAGAAATTTTGAAAGTTTGCCCAAAATTTTTTTGTTTTTTCTTCAACCGCAAATCAAATTTAGTACGCAAACAAACATTTTTCAAAAAAGTTTTTTTTTGCATGCAAAATTTAGTTTTTTGTGTGCATAACGTAGTCCTGGATACGATAGTTTTGGTTTTTTTTTCTTTTCACTTAAATTTTTTTTCAAAAACGCTGAAAATTCTAAATTTTTTTTGTAGGGCGTGTTTGTGTAAGCCTTGATCAATGTCTGATAATTTGAAAACTTAAAAATTTAAAATAATCATCACTGAAAAATTTTGCAAAAACGTTTTTTATGCATAGTAAATGTAAGACCGTCCAACCTTTGGTGCTTTGAGTAACCAAGGTCGTTGTCACTTGTGTTCGGTTGCAAACACAACATAAAATTTTTCAGAAAATAAATTCACGAACAAAAATTAACTTTTTGGTTTATGGAGAAAACACCTATCATAGAACTTCCATTTATGGGAAAATGCTTATTATAGAGTTTTCATACAATTTTTTGTACGTATGGAATTGTATGAAATTGTATGAAAAGAAATTTCCCATTTATGAGAATTGTATGATAAGCATTTTTGGTCAACCCGGGCAGTGAAACGAACAGCTACATCCAACTCATGCTTGTCCGTCCAATTCTCATCTTCATAATATTAAAACATCGAAGTCAAATAGAGCGACTCAAAAAGACCGAACAGTCGGTTGACCTCGAGAAAAAAAAAGACACAAATTTGAATTGAAATTTGAAATGAAACTTGAAAAGGAAAAAAAACTCTTGCGAATTCTCCTTCTGGCCAAAACTTTCGTTTAAAAACAATCCCTCCCTAAACTTGACATTGATAAAAGTAATTGATTATTAAGAACCCTGAGGTCGATTTGACTCAAACAATTGAGCTTAAACCTTCCAAATTTTCTTCTGATTGACTTTATTCAAGTAATAACTATCTTAATTTTTGTTATCCAAGTTATATTTATTATCATTAATTTTTTAAAAAATATATTTATTTGACGGCTTATCTATCATGGATGTGGATCAACAAGATGTTTTGGTGGGGACGTCAGTCAGCTCCACCCCTGCTCGAGGTTCTGTGAGTAAAACAAGTGACATTAAGGTGAGCGAGTTACAAAAAGAAATTGATGGTCTTAAAATGATTTAGGGTGCTCAACAATTGAGTATTCAAGAATTGGAAAAAAATCAACGGAACATGCAGGAACGACTGCGTGCTCAGGAAACATATTCAAGAAAAGATAGTATTATAAAATTGAATCCTCCGTACGATGCGCGCAATGTGAGAGACGTAACAATGGAAACACTAAAAATTTTCAAGAGTTTTTTTGGGTATAACAATTAAGTATGAAGGTGTGAAAGCTTGCCTTGTCCTGCCTGGTGATACAGGTATTTTCCTTCCCAGCGTGATATGCAAATTCATTTACTTCGAGGACAAAACGCAGGTCTGGAAAAAAAGAAGGGCTCTAAGAAAAAAGGTCAACCCAATAAACCAAAAGTTTATTATTTTAAAAGAAACATTGCCTAAGGCTGATGCAGAAATCAAAGCAACTGCTGTTCGAATGGGGTTGGAGACGGTGACCAATAATTGCATTGTATCAGTTGCAGTTACTGGTGAAAATGGATCGACAAAGTATATGAAAGTCAATAGCTTGGATGATCTTAATAAATTGGAACCAAATGCGATCAAAAGAAAATTTGTTGAGGTTAACAAAAGCAGCAGAGATGCAAGCGATAGAGTCACACCGGAGGGCAAAAAACCATATATGAGCAACAAATAGACTCATAAACTCTAATCAGTTACACGATTTGAAACTTTTTGTTGAGTATTTCATACTTTGTGTTATGATAAAAAGAACGATAAAATGAGTTGATACTAAAACGCCGTGCAACTCTGCACTAACTTAACTTGTTAACTAGCTTATTTAATTATACTATTTCTTTTATTTTTTTCCTTTGAACTAAAGAAGTGACTTTTCGGATTTTTTTTCCCCATTTTTTACAATTTGGATTGAAAATTCAATTAAGTCAAATTATGTCACAAGCAATTTAACCCAAACTTTTTTGTTTGTTTCATATTGTTTGTCATAATCAATTTCTGATTAAAATCAGGCTGTCAGTTCCATTCGCCCTGCTTGTGATAACGCGAGCGCTCCAGGTTGGTTGTGATAACGCGACCTCTAAGCCTGGAAAGGGGCTTATGGACTGGTTACGCGAGTGAACTTTGGTGTGCTCTGTGATAACGCGGAGTTGACACTAAATGAAAATTTTTATTTTTTATCTGGAAATTAAAATTTACCTAAATTTCAATCTTATTATGATAATTAATTTTTTTTTGTAATTCTTGGATGTAAATGAGGAAACTTCAGGTCTCTACAGTAAAGAAGTTAAATTGAAAATGGCAAAACAAGAATTTTTTTTGTTTCTAAAACAGCAAATTTGAAGATATTGCTTACATACAAGAACAACGTATGAAACATAGGGAGGTAGAAGGGAAAAACTTTCAGGCCAACAGAGGGAGTTTGCAATTTTTTCACCATCAATTGTTTTTTTTCCTATCTCAGATCAACAAAGACACAAAAGGCAGTATATAATGAATACCACTGAGCAGATTCTTTTGCAAAATGTAAGATCAATACCAAAAAACATAGACGAGTTTCAAGTTAGCCTAACTCAACTAAATTATTTGCCTAGCGTTATATGTTGCACCGAAACCTGGCTTTCACCAAACCAGAATTTTAATGTTTTCAAATTAAAAGAATATCAACCTCTCATTGAAAGTTCTCGTAAGCGTAGAGGAGGAGGCGTATGCTTATATATAAAATGTGGAATAAATTATGAAATAATAAAAAGAACAAGTTGTAACAACATTCAATTATTAAGCGTCAAAATTACAAATGAAAAACTAAAAAATACAATTATTACGTGTGTTTATATTCCTCCAGCGCGGTAAAAACTCAGACACTCCTTATACTGCAAAAGGTTTTGGATGATAATATAGTGGCACCATCTACACATCATTTACTTTGTGGGGACTTCAACATTAATGTTTTAAGAAAGAGTAAACGACTCTCTGAACTTATAAGTATATTAAATGGAAAAAAAACTTACCAGAAAAAACTTCCAATAGAAAATCTTCGAAGCACTGGGTTGATAATGAATTGAAAAATGCAGCATCGAAAAAACACCGGCTTAGGAAACTTTTTTTAAAAACTGGAACCACTGAAGCCAGAAATAAATTTGAATCTCAAAGCAAATTAGTTCGCAAACTGCTGAGTCAGAAAAAAAAAAGCATTTTATCAAAACAAATTACAATTGGAATCCAACAACAACAGTAGAGAATTTTTCCGTCTGTATAATGACCTAACATGTGCTACCAAGAACAACGACCAGGAAGAAAAAAACATAAGTGTTGATGAATTTAACGACTTCTTTGCAAACATTGGGAAAAAATTGGCGAGGAATTTTAAAACTTTAAAAGAATTAAGAGTCAGAAAGCAAATTAACTCAATGTTTTTAGCTGATATAACCCCAAGTGAAATTTCAAATATATTCGAATCGCTAAAAACCAAGTTTAGTTTGGATACATATGGACTTAATCACTATTACTTGAAAAAAATTTGTCCAGTTCTGCTTCCAGTTCTGACAAAACTTTTCCAAAAATGTTTGGATAGACAAGTCTTTCCAGACAGTTTCAAAATTGCCAAAGTTAAACCTCTCTTTAAAGAAGGCAATGATCTAGACCCATCAAATTACAGGCCATTTTCTCTTTTACCAGTTGTAGGTAAAATTTTTGAGCGGGTCATTTATAACAGAATGAACCAATATCTCACTAAGTATCAAATACTACAAAATTGCCAGTTTGGGTTCAGATCAAAAAGAAGTACAATTGATGCTTTGATAACCCTAATAGAAGAAGTGCGTCAAGATTGGGACTCTAATAACACGAAGACACAGTGCACATTCATTGACCTTAAGAAAGCTTTTGATACAGTTGACCACACTCTTTTACTTGAGAAATGTGACGCATATGGTTTTCGGGGACCTGTTTTGATCTTCCAAAATCTTATTTAAAAAACCGACAACAATATGTTGCCACTAAAACCAAACGCTCTCAAAATAAAAATGTGAATTATGGAGTACCACAGGGATCCATACTAGGCCCGCTTCTTTTCATCATTTATATAAATGATATTGAGCTAAATGAAAATAGTGAAAGTAATCTGATTCTATATGCAGACGACACTGTCATTAAAACAACAGCTAAAAACAGTGACTTAACCGGTAAACATCAAGAAGCGTTGGACAAAACAGCAAGCTGGCTAGAAAAAAACAAGCTAACTTTAAATGAAGATAAAACAAAAACAATGATACTATCTAAAAAGAGGAGTGATAAATCAGATGTCAAAATGAATGGAATAGTTATTGAAGAAAAACAACCGTTCCGATACTTAGGTGTTGTAATTGACTCTAAACTTTCCTTTATTGATCATATTACAAAAAATTGAAAATAAATTGTCAATGTTTTGTGGGATGTATTACAGGTTGAGGAAAGTTTTAGGCAAAGATCAACTATTGAAAGCATATAACGCTTATGTGAAACCCATTTTACAATACGGGGTTTTGGCTTACGCGTCAACAGACAAAACGAAATTAGAAACAATTGAACTTAAAATTAAACGGCTTCTAAAAATTTTTTTTTTTAAGAGACGAAACGAAAGCATCGAAGAACTGAGACAAAAACGCAAAATATACTTCATAAAGGAATTACATATCTATGAATTATTAAAGTTACTATGTAAGGTTTTGAGAAAAGAGTGCATATCGACCATTGTCCAGGAATCTGTAAATGAGAAAAATTTGAATACAATTTTGAATAAGAGAGTTGTAGCTAGGCAGATACCTGTGCAATCAAAAGGTAATCAAAAAACTTGTGTAAACGTTAGAATTAGAAAACTTTTCAACTTTGTACTAAAATACTACCCAGATTTTGTAACTAAGATTCAGAGCTGCACACAATATCAATTACAAATCTTCAACCATGAGTTTTTGGACAATTTTATTCTTGGAAATTATCAACTGTTTAAACTCATTTTTGACTAGAATTAGTATTTAAAAAAAAAAAGATTTGCTGTCAAGGGTAGGTATACTGCTGAAATGTTCCCTTTTTTTTACTTCACTTTTTTTTCCCTCTTCAAATCATTAAATTTTACTTCGGTTTCTTGATTAACTATCGATATTTAAAAATAACAGAAGTCATAGCAGAATCAGAGGCGCCTGAAAACGGGCTGCATAGTTCCACGGCGTTCTCGCAATGAGATTTCGTTTAGTTGTAAATGTAGTAACTTTTACAGTGAATGGAATCTAATTTGCAAACAATTTATTATGATTATTATAAAATCATTAAGACCT
The DNA here is from genome assembly GCF_963678635.1 of Symsagittifera roscoffensis. Lineage (NCBI taxonomy): Eukaryota > Metazoa > Xenacoelomorpha > Acoela > Convolutidae > Symsagittifera > Symsagittifera roscoffensis. The sequence goes on from NC_087065.1 coordinate 44,368,061, forward strand.
CTTCATCACATGCATATAGAAGGAGTTTTTCAGATAGTTTTTTGCCCATAAGTTGGAACCACACCATGGCTTTTAAGCGCATTTTTTTTAAATATTCATTAAGTAAGGACAAAAAATAAAAGTTTCTAAAATCATAAATCTTTGATTAAGAGAAGCATTTACTTTACCTTTCCTCAAATTCGTCTCATATATGCTAATCCTTTTGAAATATCATGATATAGTCAAGTTTCCAAATTCTTTTTAGATACGCTAGACTAATTATATTAGCTTTAAGTCTATTACAAAAATAAGCAAAATCAAAATGATTATTTGGTGGTGTTGCGGTTTGGCCGGGGCACTATTACCTGTGAACAACTAAGTGCGCTCATCCGTGAGTTCACATATGTTGGAAGTCATCTCTGTTTTGATTGAGCATAATAATAAAAATTTCTGACGTTTTTAGGGGTGACATAACCTTAAAAGTCTTTCATACCCGGGTTGACAAAAAATGCTTGCCATACAATTTTCATATATGAAAAAAATATGATAGGCATTTTTTTGACCAAAATTAAAATCATGTTTTTATTGAGCAGAAAAATTCAAAAGATGGAAATTTAACAGAAGTATTTCTCTAAAAACGTTTAATACAGTTTATAAAATTTGTATGAAAATTGTATGATAAGCATTTTTTCTATAGTCGCCATTTATGAAATTGTATGATAAGTATTTTTCTTTTATGGTCGTCAACCCGAGTTTATAAAAGTAAATCAGAAAAAAATTAGTTGGTACGACAGGCAGAATTGAAAATGAGTTTATTCAACCGCCGGGACCAGTTTCTTGAAAATGACCGAATATTCATGCTTTGTATGATTTATTATACAAAATTAAAAATAATTTCAATTGTAAGGTAGCGAGGGTTCGTTTATCTGAAAGGGGGACAAGCCCATCTATTTTAATCACATCCACGAATGTAGTGGATGTAGATTTTTTGTAGTTTTTTCTTGATGTTTTGCAAGTTATCGCATCATTTCAGCTCACGATAGTGAAGTGCAATGGGATAACAGGGTGGAGCAGATGAAAAGGGCTTCCTGATTAATTTGGGGGCAAACGGCTAAGAGAACATTTATGAGGAAAATCACAATAAACAAGTACGGAACCTCTCGGTTCAAAAATTACACAAGTTTTATTATAGTTTCCATCTCAGTTAATCATTTTCAAACAAGCCTCATCTTCATAGAAAACTATGTGCGAGTGATTAGTGAAAATTAGAGTGACCATTGAAGCTGGTCCTTGAATTTTTTCATTGTTTCTTTCGACCATTGAAAATGGGGATAATTTTTGTCTTAGAATATGTTTTAGAGCTTTTACTTCTTTCTTTTTGTGTTTTTCATGCAAATCAGGTGCGAGGATTTTTTAACGGAATAGATTGAATGATATATGAAAAGACAGCCCTTCCAATAGTGATTGGAAGGCCTTTCAAACCAAGAAACTGCAGGGTCAACAAAATGCACGTGTAGGCAACAAAAAGTACTCTCGGGTCCCAAAAATTCACTAGTTTTCTCGCAGTTCCTATCCAAGATGTTCATTTCCATACACGCATTATCTATTCAAATTATTGTGTACTAGTATTTAATATAAATTGGTGGGTCAAATTTTTTTTCGTCACTGCAGGTTTTTCGCTTTTTGCTCCATTAGTCTGTTTTCACTTTCACCCAAACTCAGGTACCACGAATAATAACCGGAATGTATCAAAAGATAAATCGAAATACAGCTCCTTCAGTCCTGAATTGAATGACCTTACAAACAAAAATACACCAGGGTGAACAAAAATACACACGTCTTGTTACAATTTCCCAGAAAAATTCTCTCGGGTCAACAAAGAAAATACAGTATTTTTGTTAGTTTCCATCCCAGATGTTCATTTCATTACGAACCTCATTAATTTTCAAAAAATGTGTACTAATATTTAAAATAAATTTATGAGTGTTTTTGGTCACCGCATATTACACACTTTTTGTTCCGATTATTGAAAAAAGGGAAAGTTTTTGTTTTTGAGTGCGTTTTGGTTTCTTTTTTTCTTTCTTTTTCACACAAAATCAGATACCACAACTAACTACCGGATTGGGTTGAATGAATGTACCAATGTGGAAAAAAACGGTGTAAAAATTTTGAGTTGTTGTCTATTTTTGAGCATATAAGGCGAGCAAGTAGGAATTTACTCGCCCAAAATTCAACCAAAGTGTGATTCGAAAAAATAGTCACGAAAGATTATAAGTCAGAGTACTACGGAAGATTATAGGTCAGAAAATTATTGAATTTTACTGAGCACTTGCACAAATTACGCGAAATAACGATCTAATCAGTGCCGTGCGCGAGAATGATTTAAGCTGTATCTTTTCAAAAATTTCTTATGGCAAATCACTAGTTTTCTAAGCAAGTGAATTCAATAAGATTACCGACACCTGATTAACGACAAATCAACGAAATTTGTGTTTTGCTCGCGCTAATTTTTTAGTCTCGCGCGTTTTTTTTCCTCGAAGAATTGAACTTCACAAATTAACAGCAGAAATTCATCATTTGCCATTTTGCTAAAAAAAATTGCGTGCAAATGCAGTAAAGCGTGTTTCTCGAATATACGCCATAAAATGGAAACAAACAAGCAACTTACTATAACAGAGTTTCGACGCGAATGTGAACGTTTTTGAGAAAGGCTTCTGGGGCATACTTCCAACATAGGTGGTCGTCCCAAATTCCGCAATGAGAAATTGCAATGGTCACGCAGGATCAAATTTTATCTGATACACCTCAGTCTGTGAACGGATGAAAAAAATCTCAAGAAAATAGCGGAAATATTTGCTGCATCTCTCAAAATGATTGCTTTTATCAAATTTCCACATCTTTCCTATAACGTAATAAAATTTTATGGGTCTACGTCACTTCAATGATAAAAACACTCACGGGATATAGTAGTTGCAAATTTTTAATTTAAACGAATGAGCGGACTTTTTTCCCCTGTTTTGTTCGTTTTATCTGTAACTTTTTAAGATACATGGTTCAAATTTTAACAAAAGGTAGATGAAACTATTTGAAAGAGGTTAATCCGGCCATGTTTTGGAATATCGTGTTTTGAAGGCGTAAATTAGCCAGCATATCATGATTTGTTTTAGAGGTTTTAGCTTGAACACCTCATTTTGCTGCTTAAAATTGTCATATAACAGAAGCAACAGAGTAACTTAACCCGGCGTAAAAAAAGGCCAGCGTTTTACTAATTATTTTGCGCTGATGATCGAAATCAGTCGACAAAAGAACATCTCCGGCAACTATTTCAGAAAAAATACCGCTAAATCGAAGAATAGGAGTCTCATTAGCAGTTTTGTTGTGTGTTTTTGTGGATTTCCGGAATAAGCTTTCAAAGTTTTTTCAGTGTATGTGTCGTGAAAACAAATTTGACCGTTTCTCGGCGCCGAACCAAGTAACTCTGTTAATTCTATTAAGACCATTTATTTGATTGCTTTATATTTCTTATCAGGTTCCTGTCAGAGCGAGAACACCTGTAAAATTAGTAATGATAAATTGGCTGTTTTCTCCTGTACGACACTGTACGAACGTACGGAATTGTATTACAGCATTTTACTTGTACAAAGACTCATGTGACACTATTGAAGACATAGGTGCCTCTATTATAATGATGCTACGCATTTGCCAGGAGTCAAAGTAAAGCTGTAGGATTAGAACAGACATAAGTACGTTAAATAAGGCAAAAATGAGCGAACATGAGAGACCTTACTAATGCCCCATCTACGCGCGTTAGCGATAAATTGGTATTTCAATTCTGAAAAGCTAATATTTTCAACCAATTTCTGCCCAAAGTCTATCTTTTTTCTCTGTTTTTTTTGGAGTCTGAATCCATAAAATGGCTTGACGGTAAAAAACTGTTGTAGTCTCAGAAACAAAAAGCTTTAGTTTGATTTAACAAAATTGTTTTCTTCGCGGTTCGGTCACGGGACAAAGAATGTTTTTTTTTCACATTTTAGCCATGTCTTCTGCAACTAGTGAAAATAAAGGGTTCAAATTTACCTGTATGGTAGATGAAGCTATTTGAAAGGACTTAGCAGTTCCAATTTTTGAGAATTTTTTTTCAAGGCGTAATTTAAGCAAAACATTGTTACTAGTTTTAGAAGTACTTTCGCTGTATAAATATCTTCTTAAACAGTTTAAAGAGTTTCAATTAGGGGCTGAAATTTGTTCTTATGGATACTGATGGGCTTAACCTACTCTAGATGCCTCGGATGAACGACAGATTTGAAAGAATTTCGTGGTCCGGCGTCAAGTAACTGTCAAATCTGTTTTGACGACATATACATCAGAAGCTCTTGGGGGCTTATATCAAAAAATTGTGCAAAAATTATCCACAACAACAAATGGTCAGAGAATAAACAGATCTCGTGCAAGGATTGAGCAGTACATTTTATAAAATATTTTCTGGAACAGTTTTCTTGTTGACTTATTACGATCATCAGCGCCACACAATAATTCAAAAGCATTGACAGTTTTTCGTTGCTGGACCTGATAATTTATTCAAATCCGTTTGTCGGCAACTTATAGAAAAACACAAGCTTATCAGTTTTCTAGAGAAATAATTTGAGTTCAAAAAATCAAGTTTCTTACATTTTCTGGGAGGTGGTTTCCACAGCAATAACACCTCTAAAACTTTTTTTGATATACTGGCTAGATTACGGCTGCATAGTAATACTTCTCTATTCAGTCATTTAGGACCGTTTATTTATAATAGTTTCAGAAAAAATACCAAAAAGGAAGAAAAGGGTTGTTCATTTGCTCGTTGAAACCGAAAAAATTGCAGCTTCTTTCTTCCGCGACTATGGCTTACAAGTTTCTGTCGAGGTAGATAAAATCGCACAAACAAAATCTCAAATAACGCAGTAACTCTTTCTATTGGTTCCTTTTCGGCGTCAATGAGATTATAAGTTGTTGGGTTCTAGCAAACTAGCAAACGGAGGGAACTTACGGACTTACTTCCAACGGATTGAAGACCGCAACCAAAGGTCCAAAATGGCGAACAAAAAGTTCGTTAAGGAATCTAAACATACCTTGACTCTTGGAAATGGGTCTGTGCTTAGGAAGAGAGGTGTGTCGAAAAAAAGTCGACACTATCCCCTAAAGGAAAGTCTCCACAGTAACTTTTTATGGGTTCCACAGTAACTTAGTCCGGCGTACAAAAGGCCAGCGTTTTACTAAACATTTTGCGCTGATGATCGAAATCAGTCGACAAAAGAACAATTCCGGTAACTATTTCAGAAAAAATACCGCTAAATCGAAGAATAGGAGTCTCATTAGCAGTTTTGATGTGTGTTTTTGTGGATTTCCGGTATAAGCTCTCAAAGTTTTTCAGTGTATGTGTCGTGAAAACAAATATGACCGTTTCTCGACGCCGAACCAAGTAACTCTGTTAATTCTATTATTTGTCACTTTTACGCAGCTTCATCAGCTTCCTATTAAAACGATTTGAGACCATTTATTTGATTTCTTTATATTGCTTATCAGGTTGCTGTCAGAGCGAGAACACCTGTAAAATTAGAAATAATAAATTGGCTGTTTTCTCCTGTACGACACTGTACGAACGTACGGAATCGTATTACAGCATTTTACTTGTACAAAGACTCATGTGACACTATTGAAGACATAGGTGCCTCTATTAAAATGATGCTACGCATTTGCCAGGAGTCAAAGTAAAGCTGTAGGAAATAGAACAGACATAAGTACGTTAAAGAAGGCAAAAATGAGCGAACATGAGAGACCTTACTAATGCCCCATCTACGCGCGTTAGCGATAAATTGGTATTTCAATTCTGAAAAGCTAATATTTTCAACCAATTTCTGCCCAAAGTCTATCTTTTTTCTCTGTTTTTTTTTGTGGAGTCTGAATCCATAAAATGGCTTGACGGTAAAAAATTGTTGTAGTCTCAGAAACAAAAAGCTTTAGTTTGATTTTACAAAATTGTTTTCTTCGCGGTTCGGTCACGGGACAAAGAAAGTTTTTTTTTCACATTTTAGCCATGTCTTCTGCAACTAGTGAAAATAAAGGGTTCAAATTTACCTGTATGGTAGATGAAACTATTTGCAATGGGTCTGTGCTTAGGAAGAGAGGTGTGTCGAAAAAAAGTCGACACTATCCCCTAAAGGAAAGTACCCAAAGCCTCCCACAATGAAGGACGTCAAACGGAAACTCGATATGGAGCGGGCGTCGAAGTCCAAGACAACGAAATCTTACACGAAAGGCCAATCACGATCAGCTGGGACAAGTACTATTGACCCACCGCATCGAACATCTCTTGCCGCGTCGAGCATTACGGTCCTTGTCCCAAGTTTTCACGATCAAAATTGGGACAAGGACGACAATTCGGACACAAACTCCGAACAGGAACCGCTACGGGGACACCATCGGAAAAAACATTGCCGACGGAGAGGAGCAGCGTAAGGAGATTGAGCTCAAAAACAATTCGGCTTCTGTCGAGAAAGCGAATAATGTGAAAAAATTGAATGAATAAGGAACGGCGATAAGCGGAAAAGATACGAAGATAAAGCGGGACGTCATGAAAGCACAGATAAGTGTCATATTCTAGCCAAGGTTAACAAGATTCGGATGGGACGGAATCGAGAAAAAGCTCAAGGAAACGCACGGCGGTATTAAACTTGGTGGGGTGATGGTTGATAGCATTTTCGAGGAGGGGCAAAAGAAGGGGGAATGAGCAATAGAAAAGGGTACTAACTACTTTCAGATGTGCTATCTGAGATTGCGAAAAGACTCGGAATTTAAAACTCCAAAATTGTAAAATTTATGTCCAGGGAGAGACGGACCGCTGGTCTAAAACTCAAATCTATTTCTGTTCGTGTCATTTTAAATTACAATCTAAAAATATCTAGCTTGAAGGAATCTCGTTTGGAAACATTTCATAGGATAAAAAGTCTGAGTCAGTTGTTTTGTTTATTGAGTTTTTTCATTGACGCCATCGGCGCTGTCTGTGATTTTGATTTGATTAAGTACCTGTCAGCGAATATAGAGAGTGTGTGTTAGCTAAAACAGTTGGAGTTGTTAATAGTGTGATGTGAAGTTGGAGGTTTATCCATTCAGAATTAAAGTATCAAATTACCGTTTTTCTCAGAACCCACCAAACTATAATCTCATCGACGCCGACAAGGAACCAACAAAGAAAGTTTTTGTGTAAATTGAGATTTTGTTTCTGCGATTTTAGCTACCGCAACAGAAAGCAAATGCGGAGAGCCTGCAGAGCAGAACCTCCGCCTTTGGTTCCTTAGCACCTTTAGAGCCACTTTCCCCGCGCGCCTTTTTAGCATTACGGTCGCCGCGAGATGATCTGATCAGTTGGTTGTCTCCCAATCTCCTTGGTTTATCAATATACTCTACGTCATATTCGGTATCCGAACTTTCAATCCAGTTAGTTTGCGTTGGGTCAGGCATCCGAGGTGAGCATGGGTCATCGGAATCTAAACATAAAGACTTTTGTTTCAACACTTTCTCCCAGTTAAGGTTTTGTAACGACGGTTTTTTCGTGGGGTTTCTGAGAACGGTGTTCGTCTCTGGCCGTGATGTGCTTCGAAGGGAGTGACTTTTAGAGCAGCGTTGGGTGGAAATCTTAAACGCTGAAGGCGCCTTCTACCATTGATTCAAGATTTCTGTGGTTTTTTTCTTTCGCATAGTTGAAACAAAGGTCTTCAAACTACCAGTCGTACGTTCCACCACGCCGGTGGGTCTATGATCGTTTGCTGGCAAGTAGGTCTTTTCTATTCCCTCGGTATTACAGAATGATTTTTATTGCTTTTGAGGTAAAGCCGGACCTTAAGTCCACGTAAAACTTCCGCGGCACTCCATGACGAGATATGTAGTTTTTGAGAAATTTAAGAACCTTATCGCTTTTTGCATTGTTCAAAATCATTGCCGACGGCCACTGTGAAAACCGATCTATTGCGACTAGGACGTATTTATCCGATTTATTTAAGTGTTTAATTGAACCATCTAATTGTAGAGATTCGTTCGGTTCCCTAGGTTCATATATTTTCCCGGTATCGCCTTTGGCGCACATTGGTTTAAGGATTTTACCTGCAGCGGTACACTCTGGGCACCCTTCGGCGGCAGCCACCGAACTCCGGTGGATATACGGAAACCACACATCTCTTGCCGCGTCGAACAGGTTCCCGCTTCCGTGATGAAAGCTGTGTTTGCGGTTCATAATTGCTTTCCTGAGTGTAATAGGGATGACGAGTCGTTTATCTATCCATAGACAATTCTCCCTGGCGTGAACATCTTGCATATGCTGACCCTGATACGCCCCCATTGCACGTACTTTCTGTTCCAGATCAGGGGCGTTGGCTTCCACAAGTTCCTTAATTGCGCGCATCTGAGGGCCTCTTTTGTAATTTGCCTAGAATAATTTCAGGCTTCTAAGCTCGGGATGGGCAATACTCTCTCTCTCTCTCTCTATGGACTTCTTACTTCCGCGACCGACATCAACACTTTATCTGGATAAGCCGGTGGAAAAATCTACCCACCAAATGCCACTGGAAATGAAACAACTGTGTTAAATTTCACGTCTCTCGCTCCCGTTGTTACTGCCTCCAATCTTTTGTCCACCACCTCGATTTCGCTAATGCTCCCACTTGTGAATTTTGAATGTCGTAATAAACTTTTATTTTATTTTATTTAAATTGATACTCGCCATTGGAATATTACAAAGAGTACAAATTGGAAAAAAAATTGATTTGACACTCACTTAACTTACACTCAGAAATGGATTTGACTACTTTCACCTCATCTCGGTCGTTACACTCCGATATACAAATATCTGCCATGTGGTTGGTTGATTCTTGAACACATGATGTCCCACCCTCATCCGGTGGAGTTTCGCAACCGCATTTGCATATCGCATTTTTAGTGGGTGAAGCATTCGATTTTCTTGATTTTGTTTTTACCACCCCGATGGTGTTATCTAAGTTTCTATAACCGAGGGATTTATTAATTGAACGCACTTTAATCACTGTGAATAAAATATCGTATACACTAACACTCGATGCTACACCGTCTGGATGCCTTGATAAAGTCGGCCAAACTGATTTTGGCCCAGGCATGTTTTCGATTTCAAAATAAAATGGTAATGTTCTATCGATCCATCGTATTAACCGGCTAAACAAAATTTTATTTTTCTTGATATTTCCATTGAACAGTGTCACTAGCGCGTTATGATCCGTTACGACTGTAAAATGCCGACCCAAAAAATGTCTAAATTTATCCAAGCCCAATGCGACTGCTAGCATTTCCAGTTCGTGTGTCGAAAAAATTTTCTCCGCCGCGTTTGAGAACCTAGATGCGAAAAAATCGGACGCCATCCTTCGGATCAGTGAGTGTTGTTCGAGGACTGCCCCCTAAGCCCTTGTGGCTAGCATCAAAAACATCAGTATATCCTTATGCATGTCGAAACGTTGTAATTCTACGATGTTAGCCACTTGCTTTTTTAGTGTTTCGACTGCCAATTGGCATTCATTTGTCCATACGAAGTCATTTTTCTAATTCAACAATGACCGCAATGCCGCTGAGCTTTCCACTTGGGCTGGTATGCATTTGTGGAGACTCTGTTTAGATCCCATAAAAATTTTAGGTTGTGACAACGTTTTAGGGGAGTCTAATTTATCAATGGGATCTATTTTGCGCACCAACGATGTAGTTCCAGAAAACGTGTTCGGTTGACGCAACTATTCATACTCTTTTTTCGCGAATATACACTTTTCCAATTTCAACGCCATATTTTCTTTGTCCAGTTTTTTTCAGGTTTTTCTCGACCAACTTGATACGCTTGGTTTCTGAACCTTGTGATATTACTAAGATATCATCTATGAAAGCGTGCGCGCAAGGAAACTCTGAAAGTTATGAGTCCGTAACACGTTGGAATTCCACAGGAATTGTTGCCAAACCATAGAACCCCGTTTTAAAGCAATACGTCCCGGTAGATTTACCTCCTACTAACGAAAAGTTGCAATGTTTGCTGGTGTCGGCGGATGTTTGCTGGTAGTTGTCCTTATGCGTACTTTAGGTTCATCGTGGTAAAAAAGCATCCCCATTTTTCCGTGCGCTTATCGTTTGCCCTTCGCTATCCACAAACTCTTCAATGTTTGCTTTTTGGTTATCGTTTTTGAGCTTGCTTGTTTATTTCCCTTGATTCCAACGCTAGTTTTACCGAGCCATCTTTCTTAACTGGGATGACAATCGGCGAGACGAAATATTTAACAGAGTACTCTTCCAGTTTCTCTATGTGTTTTGAGCCAGTAACTTATCACTTTCGCTATCTACCTTACTTTGCAAATTGAGAGACATTTTTCTGCCCTTCTGCTGGATGGGCATCAAAGTTTTGGAAAAATTCGGCTCGATTTTTTTAGCTACCTATGCGCCCTACGCTGTGGAAAACGTTATGGAATTGCTTACTGAAATGTGTTTGCCAGTCATCAAGGTCATTCGCCCTGACATCGAGTGCCCCTGGATGTTAAGCACTCCCTGCTCCGCTGGCGCCTGAACCAGCATCAGCCCCAAAGACGGCCGGCATCAGATCCCGACCGATGATGCATGGTCGGCAGCCCCCAAACACCTTGATCGCTGCCTGGGTTGTCCATCCGTTGGAGTGAAGGGTCGCGAAGAGTTTTCCTATTAGGTTCAATGGGTTATTAGCATAGTCCCTAAACTGATCATTCTTGGGATATATCTGCTGTAGTTGCACCTTCTGCTTTCCCAAGCTACGTTTTGTTTCTCCGATAGTGAAAGTAGTTTTTGGCGATCCGCTATCAATCCAGATCTGCGTCGAATGTCCGCTAATTTTAACGGCTAATTTCGCCCTCGCTACTTTCAAGTATTATTCTTTTTTCCTTTTGATGGACATCATTATGTAGTCCTTGGAACTATTAGAGTCCCAGCCGTGGGCAATTTGGTTTGGGTCAGTTACCCATCCGACGGAACTACCATAGTTCGATGTGTTTTGGTCCTGCTCCTGTTGGGAATCTCATTTTATTAATCATACCTGCTCGTCCTCTCCCCACCACTATGCGTCCTCGGCATGGGCGCTCGTACTGGCCGATTTGCCGACAGAGTTTACACGTAGCATTCTTCGCCAGACTCCTAGCAATGTGGTCTGGTGTGAAACCACTTTGGTCACAATTGAAATATCTGCGATCCGCCCAACAGCGGTTATATCCCCTGAAGACTCCTCCTCTGCAACCTCGTTGAAAAGGTCGACGGTACCCGCCTCGGATTGCACCAATTGGCTACGTCTATATTTGAAGCGCACCGCTGGCGCCGCAGCGAGCCCTCAGAATGTTTTTGCGTACTTGTCCCCCTGCTCGTATGAGAGCGCAATCCGGTAGACTTAATCTGGAACCTAAGTAGAACGACATATTCACTAGAAAGACGTTAAAAATTGTTAAAAAAACGAGTTTATCAAAAACGTCGTCTGTGAATGTTTGTTTATGTCCATTTTGGAAAAGGAACTTCAATTTTTGCTACTTCAAAAAAATCACCAACGTAGAAGTTTGGTTGGCGAAATAGTTGCCGCGGTTAATGTACTCTTAATAAAATTAGATGTGGAACGTTGTTTTTGGTCTTTTTTTTCGGGGCTAATTTGGTACCGCGGTTTTTTCACGAGATAACTGTCTTGACAAAAACGATGATTGACTCGAATTCAGTGCCCTTATCTGCCCAGAAATGTTGTTTGTTTTCTTTTTATCATTTGTTTGAAAGCTTTTTAAATTAAGGTGCCTTGCTTTGATTTCATATTGTTTGTACACGAAGTTAACGGGACATGCATTCCACTGCAACAAAAAGATATTTATTGTCTTTTTGTGAGCTGCACGTTTTTCAACAAACGCCATGTCAATCCGTCATATTTCGTTTCTGCCATAAGCTATCAATTTGAGACGCGGTATTTTGTTACGAACCGTTCGATATTTTGTTTATGCAGGCTCTGTATTTAGAATCAGTTCCAGCTTACCTCAAATAAATTTTGATTGCCCTCATAAAATCTGTACACTTCCAAACAATACTGAACTTCTGCTTGTACATTCATTTTTTTTTCTTCAGTTAATTTTGCTATTTATTGTTTTCGTTGTTGTCTTCTCTGTAGTTGCAGAATCCAATTTATTATCGGGCGTTCGGCATGGTTCAGAGTCTTCTTCTTCTTCTTCTTCTTCTTCTTCGTCTTTTTCTTCCTCTTCTCCCCCTTCTTCTCGTTGGTTTTTTTTTGCATTGCTTGTTCTTTTTCACTGTCTGCAACTGTCCTTCTGGTGCTGCGTCCCTTAATGCTTTTTGAGCTGGAAATGGTTGATGTTTTTTGGGCAAAAGGATGGCTTTAGATGTTGAAGAGGAGTTTTTGGAAAATCTGCTTCTTTGCTTTTGTTGAGTTTGTTCGTAATTCTTGACTGATTCGCAACTTTGGTATACTCCTTCATAAGCAATTGTTCAAATTTGAGAGATCTCAAACTCAGTATGAAAGCACGTAGTACATTTTTTTAGTTTGCCGTTGCTTGTTAAATATCATGCAAAAAACTGATGATGCTTTTAAGATCGGACCCGTTTGTTGATGCCTCATCCAGCTCAGCACTTGTTTTCAGTTCATTTCCTTCATCTTCAAAGAGAAAGAGAGCTTGATCTTGTGGATTGTTTTGGCTTTGGCAACGATCGGTTTTTCAGGAGTTGGTATGACTGAATGATCAGTTACTGTTATTGTTGTTGTTATTGTATGATTCTTTTTGTTGCTGTTGTTGTTGTTGTTGTTGTTGTTGTTGTTGTTGTTGTTGTTGTTGTTGTTATTGTTGTTGTTGTTGTATTTGGGGGGCCTAACTAGTCCATGTTTGTTAATTGCGGTTTTTTATGTTTGACGGAGTTGTTCAGCAAAATACGTGATGCAAATTGTTGCTCTCTGATGTACACATGCTTCAGACTTAGAACAATTTGTTCTGCTGCCGTTTCTTGAAATACTTAAATCAAAAGTAAACTATATGCCTGATTAGATAAAATTCTGGTTTATTCATTATAATAGCTCGTTTCTGTTGAAGACTCGTTTTTGGATTGATTTAAATTTTCGAATGCTTTCCGAAAATGTTCAGAATTAGGACACTGACAGGCCTTTCACCGTTGAATACATTGAGGAAACGTTCACAGACAATTCAGTTTGTTTGACTATTTGATGATTTTTTTCTCTGAAAGCCTGGTAGTTGGGTTGGTTTCAACTGTACCATGAGCTGCATAATAGAATTTTTCTTCGCGTTCAATTGTGATGCGAATTTTTTTCTACTTTATAAAGAATTGACAGGTGGTGAAATGTTTGAACAGTATCTGAGAGAGTCTGATGTTCGGGTACCTGAATCTTTTACAAGGTGTACAAACTGTCCTTTGTAGCAAATTTTTACGCATTTCATACAAATTTGGGCACACTAACTTGACTTTCGAGATGATCAGTTGCAGCATGTCAAGAGGTAATTTATGTAAAATGATATGAGATGTGTTCAAAAAAATAGTTCGTGACCATCGGCTTTGTTGGAATAAATTCTGTTTAAGAAAACAACATCTAAGCCCCTGTGTCTTCCTACCGTTGCTAGCTTAACGAAATCTCTATCATTGATTAATTGTTCGCATGAGTCACGAAAGACTAATAAAATGTTCTCAGTTCTTCCCAAACAATCAAATCAATGAAAATTCACTATTTCAATTTGAATTCTGCGAGCTCAAAACTTTTCCCGATTATAGGTTGAATATCTTTGTAAAAAAAACTTTCCGTACAATTTAGATTAATGAGGTTTTACCTAACTTTATTTTGAAAATCAACTCTGTTTTTCCAGATATCGAAATTCCTACAACTGCCATAAACATGTTTTGTCCTGTCGTTGAACCAAAAGTTCATTCAAATCCTTGGGTTTGGTAACACATACCCAACTAAACCAGATACTATTGAAAACCAAAATGGCATTTATTTGCAATAGTTGCGTCCAAGAAACTTTATAGATACAAAAAAAGTATTATCAAAATTAAAGTCACTTTGGACATAAATCAACTTCTGATCTGGAGACAGGCACATCATTACAAAATTTTTTGGAGTTTTGTTGGGCGCTACTTTGATCATAAACAAATTCTTTAGCTTTAGTTGCATCAGGATCATCAATTGCTTTTTCAGACATATTCAGATTTGATTTCACTCTTTTTTTTCTCTCTCTCTTTTTCTCTCTCTATGACCCTGACACTTCATCTTTGTCTTTATCAACTGTTTCAATGTAGAAAAACAATATGTTGATTTTATAAAAAACCAATTAATTAAACTTCTGAATGATAAAAAACTTTTTATCGAATTTAACATGTGTACCTGTGAAATCATTAGTTATGTCACTGACATTGTCATACATTTCCAATTCATAACTGGCTGGTATAGCATCAGTTTTTGCATGATAAACAATTGTCTTTACAGAGTTTTCATATACTAATTTCTGAACTTCTTCAGGTTGGTCATTGCTGCTGGGATCCATTCGAGTTCCCGGTTGATGTTTGGGTACTTTTACTAGTCTGGGAAGATAAACTCGTTCGCTAACAATTTGTGTATACTTGTGTCATTGAAGTAAATGAATTGATCAATCACCGGAAAAATACTTTGTAGAGTCGACATTTCTCCTCCTGTTAGTTCAATTTGTTTTTTCCGCTACACTACTTGACCTCATATCGGCAATCATTTTGTTCTCTTCCAGTCAATGATATTTTTTTATGTCACTCTCTGGATTCATCAAAGCACGTAGCCAAAATAATAAGTAGGTCTCCAATTTTGCTAGTCTCTCATCGCTGCTCATTTTTTGGTCAATCGAAAAAAAAAAACGTTATTTTTCTTCAGGGCACAGTGGCTCCTGGAAATTTATTGATGTATATTTTTTTTGCAAAATGAATAGTCTTTGAATTCTCGGGCAACCCAAGTCATCAAGAATCTCAGTTTTTAATCCAGGTGCATCGCCAGAAGTTGAGTCTTTTCTTTCCTTTGGCGTAAATGCGGCGTTAGGATTTTCAAAACGAAACGTTTAATAATCTTGTTGACGTTCAAACAAAAAACACCGCTTTCCCATTCAACTCCGAGCATGTTGTTTGTTAACCATCTGTACGCTTTTTTCCAGGTTTTGATAATGAGTTGAAAGAACTGGAGGTAGAAAATTAAAACAGTCGCTATAATCAGAAGTTGTAATGGCTAATTACTTAACTAAAAATTATTTTGTCTATAGCGGAATCATTCCAAGTCTAGCACGACTGATTTCCCTTCAACATTCTAGCAATTGGTAGGAGATTGGTTTTGTTAGTTTATAATACAAAAAGAAAGTAATACCAATCAAGTGACCAGCCGGACTGTAGTTACACTCCTAGGTTTGCATAAAACAGTAAGTGGGTTCAGTGTTATAAACTTTGTGAACATATTCCGCGGCATCATTTAAAATTGCATAAAGTCGCGATAATTTTGAATAATTCAAATATTTGTGCGATGAAGAACTGCATATGCAAAAAAGACCTATATATAGTCTAAGTTTAATGGCAACGTCATATTTTTTGAATTTCTTTTTTACTAGAAAAAGATAACAGAACTTATGCAGCTTGAAAATAATTTCGGTGCACAGGTTTTTCCGGATAGAGGTTTTTCAGCCAATTAAACCCCGTGAATGATTTCCAGGTCCGTTGAAGTAGCTCTACGTTTTGCCATTTTTGTTAGGTGTTTTTCCCATCAGGTCGCAGACCTGCTGAATTTCAAACCAGTGGAAGTAAAAAAAATCTGCAGGTACCCTTTACTCAATCTTATATCTTGTTGGTAGGTAATTAGATAAATCATTGATAGTTTTTGATATTTTGGGATTCTATCCAAACAAAATCAAAACAATTGCTACACTCCATGCTCAAATATTAAAGAATCAAAATCGAACGAGCAACTGAATCGATTTTCATAAGTAGCAATGTTTGGCTCGGTAGCCTTCCCATTTTTCTCTTTTTCAAAAACGCACCAATTTATTTGTAAAAGCTCAGTCAAACAAAGCAGTTCTGTAGACTTGAGCATGTTCTCCTTTTAATACTTCTTCATATCTCGAAACAATAAAATTTCAAGATGAATATGATTATTACTATTTTTTGATCTGTCAACAGTTAAAAAACTGAAAAAGTTAAATTTTTATTATTAGTATCGCTAGTGTGCCATTATCCTCCCGAACTCATTCTTTTAAAACATTAACTGAAACTGTTATCCTTATTTTGGACCAGCTATGCCCTTCTACCGTTCTACAAGTTTGATGAGTTTCTTTTGTTCAATAACAGTTTTCCTCTTTCACGCGAAAACATAGTAGAAGTTACGCGAATAAACTACTGCTCTCAATAGCTAAAGAGAGAAAAAGAAAGATTTTTCTTTGAAGAATAGATTTCGTGTGAAAGGAATTTTTGTACTAAAAACGTTCATTTTGCGATCATGTGGCATATAAAAGAAACAATAACTTTACACTGTGATATTTTGCTATGTTTTTTACCAAATTCCAGACAAAAAAATAGGATCCCTTTACAATAATCCGCCAAGGAACAAGAATTTTGCGGCTGTTTTGGGTGAATCCTTTCGATGATCTACTCATTACCTGTGTAATCTCTGGGAAAGTTGAGATACTAATTTCACGGTCTTTCCAAATTAAGGAGCCAAAAAAAGGATATGCGAGGTTGGCCATGGATAGCCTCTATCCGATTTAGGCTCCCACATGAAGGATCCCCGTCGGCTTGTTTACTAACTAACATTGCAATCTCAGAACATAGTTTTGCAAAGTTTGAAGATAAGTCTGCAAATTAGCTACAAAAATTGTGCAAAATCTGAACATAGTTCTGCAAAATTCGCTCATAAGTTTGCAAACTCTTAACGAGATACTGAAACGTCTGGACATAGGTTTATTAAGTCTGAACAGAAAACTACAAAAGCGTTAACATAATTATATGAAACTTTAACTTGAAATTGCGCAGAAACAAAGAAATTGACCCGAACAAGCTATCTTCAGAAGAATTCACAATTTGTTTCTCGGTTCAATTTTTTTTTTGTAAAACATATTTTTTGGCTCAAATTATTGCATATTAACTACTATTTGATTTTTGGCCAAAAAATATCGTTAGAGCTTTGGGTCTGAAATCGGATTTGGTGTACCACGCGGTCTGAAATTGGATTCCTTTGATTCACGCGGTCCGAGATCAGTTTTTGTGGGTCAACACAATCTTAATCCGAATTCTTTCGTTCCATACGGTCTGAATACGGATTCCAATAGTCCACGGGGACTAAAACCGGATTCCTTTGGTCCACATGGTCTGAAACCGGATTCCAAAGGTTCACACGTTTTAATCCAATGCCTTTGGTCCAAAGGTCTGAAATCGGATTAATTCAGTCCACACGGTCCGAAAATACATAAAGCTGGTCCGAATGGTCTAACAATGCCAAATATAAGCCCACCTTTTCTGAACATAAAAGCACGACCTCGACCCAGGAAGCGTCTTGCTCTAAGGTTGATACTTTTGTTCACTCGAAAACATAAAGTAAAAAAGGTGAGGAATTGGATCTGCTGAACTTAAAACGATGATGTTAAAAGCTTCTTCTTGTGACGTGAATAGTTTACTATTTTGCTTTAAGTTTCTAAGTTTAACAGTAGAACAGATTAGGTTGGTCAAAATTATTGTCAGAATGTATTCGAAGCTCGAGACGAGACGGACGCTTAGTCGTCGCGATTGTAGAAGTCCCATTCCTTAAGAAGCTTAGGGGGTGGCGAAGGTCCTGGATACTTATCTGAAAAGGAAAAAAAAACTTTTTGCCGAATATAACTTTGGATAGATACGCAGACAGACAAACTTGATGCAAAAATGGAATCTTAACTTTTTTTAAAATTGAAAATACAGTTTCTAATGATATATCTAATGACATACCTATTCATGTACCTAATGATATAATTAGTGATATATAAAGATATAAATTAAGATCTCCCTCCCCCCCCCCCCCACTAGTAGTTTGGGTTAAAATTTTTGCCAAGAAAACTCAACTTAACCAAGATAACAAGCTACTTCTCAATTTTTTCGTTAACTTGAATTTTTCAGGGGGTTAATATGGGGTTATTATATTTTTAGCAAGATGTTAAAATGCCTCGGCCCAGGGTTTGCTTCAACTTTTTGCATCGCCCCGCCGGACAAAAAAATAAAGTAACTGTTGTTAAACATATATCTTTTTCAAAAGATGGAATCACGAGTGAACTTACTAAATTTTGTGATGCAGTACCAGTAGTGGAACAATTCTGCGATCTCAATGAAGTCATCCATGTTCATTTCTTGATTCGGGCCTAGAAAAAACAGTCTTTTTCATGTCTTGCTTTAACTAAGCAAAGTTGCTCTAACTTGCTCTTTGTAAGTATTGCTCTAACTAAAATCAAAATGAGACTTTATTGCTTAATTTGTGTCTGGATGCCAAAAACATGTTGGACTTGAATAGCAGCAAAAAATTTGCCTACGGAAAAAATATCTTGAGCTATCGAAACATAGCAAGATATTGTTGAAAAACTGTTAACGAGCTCACAAAAACTGAAATTATACAAATGCTTGGGGCGGTTTGTTTTTTCAGACCACTTTCCCGAAAAAAAATTTGGAAAGTGGAGAAGGCAACTAATCCGCGTGCGAGGTTGCATCAGGTCATCAGGTTCCTTGTCTTACGTATGCTTTTGTTGTGATTTGTTTTTTTTTTATGATTCTATCATTATGGTCTTCGGCATTGATTAGATCAGTCAACACTTTGCAACGGTCGATCACTGCTAGTTGGTGTTAGTTTTAAGATAGAACATTTTAATTCCTTTTTCATTTAACTTCTTTTATCAATTTAAGTATTTGTACATAAATTGTACACACCTACATAGATTGCAAGAAAACTTTATTATGGCGCATTCAAATAAATCGAACGTGCGTGGAATCCCCTCATGCTGGCCACCACACTCCTGAACCAGTGGAGCGACCAATTCCAGTTGGCTATAACGGCGAAAAAATTCTGGACATAGATAGCCTCAACGGACCGGAGGTACCAGAAACGCAAACTCCAATCCTGGAGCAACCCACAGGAAGCGAGTGGGACTCAGACAGAGCCAGTAGAGAAGCGAGGAACAAGAAAGCTATGAAAGTATAGGAAACCGCCGAAGAAAAGCGGATAAACGAAGAACAGAAAAACTCAATGGGATGAGACGGGCAGAAGCCGACAAAAACGTTCGCTCAATTTTGTTTTTAGCTCTAGGAAGCGAAGGAAAAAGGGTATTTATCCAAAAAATTACTCTGGTAAAAGTTTTAGCATTTCATTTACGGGGTTCTGGACCCTACTAGACACCGCATTTAATAAACATCCTATTGCATCTTTCGAGAGGTACAAATTGTTAAACCGTAAAGCAAAAGAATCGGGAATCATTCAAACAATTTTGGGGCGCTCTGACAGACTTGGTGAGCACATGCAACACATGGGAGACCAATGAAGCCGAATGGATAAGAGATATCTTCATTTGCAATATGAAGAATACGGAAACTCCTCTTAGCCACGTTAAGCCAGTCGGAAGCGCTTAATCAGGCCTCATTTGACAAAAAATGCTATTTTAACAACCAAAAACTGACTAATATGGCGAGATTTTTGACCAAAGGGCCGATTTTTATTTTTTTTATTACTCATAGTCGGATCAAGAAAGAGCTGAGCCTCAACATAGAAGGAAGCAACGCTTGCTTGAAATGTGGGAATCCATTTACGAAAAAAAAACCTCTCAACGTATGCCAAGCGAAAGACATCACGTTGAAAAACATTGTTACAGACATTTTGCTAAGCTTTGTAAATCCCGCAACAAACGACATTCTGTAAATATTGTAAGCGATAACCATGTAAATACAGAGAAAGGCGTATACGTCCCGCCCGAAAGTTCGTGGAGCAAAAATCAAGAAACGCGTAGACTGGAATGAAAACGAACAGAGCGACGATGACGAATTCTCGGTGTTGAGTGTTAGAAAAAATTATGACGAAAACTGACTCGAGATCAAGAAGTTTTTAAACATAGGATTGGGATGGGAAATAATCTTGAACATGAACATTTCAGTAGATTCGACCAGCCCAGTTAGCTTTTAAAACAAAATGTATTGCACGAACTTAAGCTAAGATCACCCAATCTAAAAATTCACCCAGTGGAGAATAGAATTAGGGATCTATATTGTGGCTTCACCGATGACACGATTAACATCCTGGGAAAAACTTTTGCCAGGACGCAATCCAAAAGGTGGATTAGTGAAGAAACGCCGTTCTTCATTACAGGTGGACACGATCGCAAATTACTGGGGGAAGGATAACCTACTAAGATTAGGTATCGAAGTGAAGCAGAAGAAAGGCCCCGAGTCAATTTGCTCAGTCAGCCAACCACCAATCGAATGTAAGTGGAATAAATTTTAGTTATCAACCTAGCAAATTTTTAAAAATTTTAAAGAATTTTTCACACGGGTGGGAAAACTTCGAACGATCGTAAAGTTACACACTTCTCTTCCCCGTTTAAACCTGTTCAGGTAAAAGGGAGAAGAGTTCATCTTCACTTACCAGCGGGAGTAAATGAAGACTTAAGAAGAATGGAGACCAAGGGTCAAATTATAAAACTCGAAAAAAGCTGACTAAGGTTGTTTTATTAGCCCAATTGTAATTGCAAGGGAGAAAGACGGTTCGATTCAATTGGCATTACTTTCTAAATTGCTAAATGATCAGATTTTCAAAAACATATACCAAATGCCCAAAATTCATGAACTAATAGATAACGTGGCCATTCAACAATTTGAAACCCTCACTGGGCAGGTTCGGTTTAGCAACTTGGATTTGAAAAACGCGCACAGCCAATCAAAATTGTGCAAAAAAACGAGTAAGCAATTAATTTCAGTATTGTGGGCGGCGAAAAATAGGGAACGTATCGATTATAACCGGATTTTATGGACTGGGCGATATGCACAACAGTTTTCAATGGGCCATGGACTCAATTTTAAAGAACATACCGTATTCAAATTGTTATATAGACGATGTCCTGGTGGCATTGAAGGGATCTCTAGGTGATCATAGAGCAATTGTCAGTAAAATTCAAACAGTTCTGGACAAAAACAATATGGCGGTGAAACGGGGAAAACTTTTTTTTTCAGTCAGAAATAGAATGGCTATGTTTTGAAATCTCGGGAGATAGAGTACGATCGTTGGTTGTTAAAGCAGACGTTATCAACAACCTCCCAATTCCCAAGAACAATTCGGAACTGCGATCCTTCTTTGGCTCTATAAACCAGTACGTACACTTCGTCCCGAATTTATCGACCCTGAACTCCCACTTCCTCACATTTCAAACAAAAAATCGGTCCTTCTTTAATTTCTCTGATCAAAAAATTTATTTGGAACCTCACAATTACAAAACAATTGTCAATCGGTTGTACTCTTTTCGAGAAACATTTTATTAGAACGGCTAACACCAATCTGACGCCCAGAAAGGGTACGGCTCCTTGTAGGTCTCCTTGTTTGATAGTGATTGGTTGAAAAAGAGTTCTGTTTTATGGCTTTTGGAGAAGTTAACTGAATGCAAATGCTCGACACGTTTTTTCAGATAGATTTTGGTATCGAAGAAAGCCTTAGGAAACTGATTTTTTTTGCATATGAAAATTGACAACCTGAACTCAAGTTTAAAAAAAAACATTTCACCTGTTTATTTTCCACTAGTTGGAGTGAGACCCTTTTTTGTGTATAGCTATGAGGATGTTCAAAAATGACTATTTGACTCTATGTTTGACTAAATTAGCTGGCTAATTACCTATCTATATATGATGCGCGAGTTAAGCGCTTTTTATCCGAGCTCAAGACGATTTATCCAAAAACGAATGGGCCAACATACGATGTCTTCAGCTGAGAACCGCTGTTAATTGTGCTCCTGCTAAAGAACTGCCATCAGGGTTTGGGATCACTGAAAATATTTTAGAGGTCTGAAAACTCAAATATTAACAGAAGCCGTCTTGTTTCATCATCTAAAGGCCGGTTTATAGATTGTTCTCACAGCGTATCTTCCTCTCATTTCATCATAAATTACAATGGAAAGCGTTCGACGTTACTTATCAAAAAATTAGTTTCAGATAAACAGACAATTTTTGAATTTCTAGGTTTTGTATAAATTCATAATATGTGCGTTTTTTCTTCTAACTTTTGACTATTCCAACAAAAATTCCGACGCGTTTGAATTAAACAATGTTTCAGCTCTGATTTAAACTGATCTCAAAATTTAATTAAATAAGACAACTGGTTGAAATTTTTTTTAAACAGAAGTAGCTGCGACGATTTACGAATGTTTTTTTTTTCTCATTTTCAATTTTTTAAAATTTTTATAATGATTTCTCATAATTTTTACTCATCTTTTGCCGAATACTTTTTCAAAGATTTATTTAGGCGAGGATTTAGGAGGGAAGTTTTGCGTTTAAAAAAAAGTCGATGACCTTTTTAGTCCGACCAAACTTATTCTCTTATCTCTGTT
Source organism: Symsagittifera roscoffensis (assembly GCF_963678635.1). Lineage (NCBI taxonomy): Eukaryota > Metazoa > Xenacoelomorpha > Acoela > Convolutidae > Symsagittifera > Symsagittifera roscoffensis. The sequence goes on from NC_087065.1 coordinate 44,390,674, forward strand.
AAAACACTATATTTGACAAAACTTAATGCGCTGCAGCCGAAATTTAAAAACTCTTTTTTTTTCGACGCGCGTTCCTTCTCAAAATTAATAAATATTGGTGCCTTTAGAACAATTTTAGGGTCGGACAAAAATGGATGACGTTAAACAAAAACCCTCGTCCGCTCCAATCCGCCCCTGGAAAAAATGGGTTGGTTTGAATATTACATTCAAGGGTAGACATAAAAAAGCAGTAATTACTTAATTCCAGGAAGATATTAGAGATGAAATGGCTGCAGAAGTAGACAAAGAAGGCTCGCACCCATTGGTACGGACTGACGAAAGTGTTAGAGTGTGACCGAACATACTTTAACTTGTCTTTCACCACGCCCATAAATTTTGTGCTTTTCAGCAGTGGCCTCACATACATGTCAATTATCCTTCTATCTTCAGGAGAATGATTTTCCTTAAACACTTTCGAGAAGCACAGAGCCTAAAAACAAACAGTATTGATCAAAATCATTGCTTTAAATATTACAGTTAACTGAGAAAAAAAACAGTTAGTTTTCATCTTAATGCTTCCCAAAAAATTACCTATAAAAAATTTTTAAGGCTATTTTTAGCTGATACAACTTAACATTTAGGGTCATTTACGGAAAGTTATTAAGGTGGTTTAAAGTAAATTAAGGTGTACTTAAGGTAGAGCAAATTTTACTAATTGTTGAGGTGTTTTAAGGTATTTTTTAAAGTAAATTTACATTAATGTTTTTTTTTGAGTGAAATTTCCATTTTTTATTAGATTAAAATGACCAAAACTTAAAATGTTTAAAGCTCTTGCGTTGTGTCAGTTGTCTGGAGCAATGGCCAGAATTTTGGGTAGGTTAAATAAAAAAACTCGTTTCAGATCAAATACAGTTGATTCCGATATTGGTTAGCAAAGTCTGGCGTCCGTGACTGGTAGTCGCAGCAATTGAAAGGTTTTTATGAGAACGGAAAAAGAAAATTTTTTACTACTCATTGATATCTAAAATTGTCTCATTAACATCCCTCTTGAAAAATTACTGAGTAGAACAGATCGGCGCTTGGCAATGACACAACAGAAGACAACAAAAAAAACAAGGTGAGTTTAAATCCGGAGTAGTATATGTTGGGGCAAAATCGTCAGGGGGGATGAACGCCATGTATTAGCATACGCAATAGGCAAAAGATTATCCGGTCATCAAACCGGATAACAAAAAGGATTAGATATCCCATGTATTAAGTTTAGTATAGGTTTCAGAGTTTGAGATGGTAAAATGGAAAATTTCGAGAAAAAAAATTGGCGCCCGATTTGCCGATACTGCAATGTTTCAGTATCCAAACAAGAATGTTTAAAATAATATGTGTTAGGAGAGAGAGAGAAGATTTCTCAACGTCCTTCATAGGTATCAGATGGTAAGTTTCAGGTTGTAAGTTTTATATGCAAAAACCTATAGTTTTTAGAAAAATTAACTCAATTTTTTTGTAAAATTTTCAGAAATCCCATGTTTTTGGCTAATTTCAATCTTCTTCTAATCGTAAAAAAAATGATGCTATATTAAGTGAAAAGCATCAAAACCACCAATTTTTGATTAATTGGTATCATGTTAAGTAATGATTTAAATTTTGATTAAAATATGAGTACGATAAGATTTGATTGTAAGAGAATGCTTGAAAAAACATAGAAAAAAGATAAGGTTTGATCTAATTTAAGTTAAGATGCGTGTTATATAATGAGGTGAAGACCAGAAACAAGGCTCAGATCAGTTGAATTTATGCTGAAACCTTTGAACTCTCGGAAGAATCCAATAAAAAACCCGTAGTTTTTGTGGGAAGTAAATTGTTTCATATTAGACTCATCATCTATCCAATTTTTTTTCCAATCTACACCTTTTAATCAAAACTTAACCATTTTTGAGTCCAGCCATAACCATTTCTGTTAAGACTGTTGTTCAAATTATCAGTCATACTAAAAACCTTAAAAATTTCTAGAGCGAAGTTGTGAAGGTTGTGGAGGTTTTGTTGTGAATGGTGAACTCAAATCTATTCAAAACTACAGGTTTTTTTTAAACAAATTTTAAGAAATGTTTCATATTAAAAATTTTAGTTAATTGATGTAAAATGAACTGTTAAATTCTGAAATAGCAGAAAAAAGGGGTGATAGGTTAATATAAGTATTTTAGAATGTGGTTGAAGTGGAACCAAAACTTCTTCACAGCTGATCACTGTCTCTTTTTCGCTTCTACATGATAATTTTTCATGGATGTTCTGTAGAGATTTGCTTTTCAAGGTTATTCCATTTTTTCTCTATCTAGATTCTCGCTTTTGAACTCAATTTGCAAGAAAAAATTAGTCAAAACTGAAGATTTTAGGGCGAAATTAATGTTGATGAACGAACAATTTGCTGGCACAGGTCAAATTAGAAAGGCAATTATCTAAACATTACCCTGTAATTTGCACATGCTTATCTTCAGCAGAGACCAATTTTCTTCTTAAGTTACTACTGTAGTTTGTTTCAGCAAAGACACATTTTTTGTAATCACTAACTATCGTTTTTCTCGCGAAAAGGAGTTAAAAACTGTTTGTTCTGGATTTTTGTTGAAATTTCTCAAAATTGTTCTAGTGAGAAAACATTGGAACAAATTGAATCATTCGAGTCAAAAAACTTGAGCATATGGTAGAAATGGGAATTTCTAGGCTTTTTTAACGAAATGTTTTGAGAACAAATCTGTTGGTTTTTATCTGAAAAGCTTTGATATTTTTTTTGTCCAGAAGAAGTTTTTCTGTTGTTCACTGCGATACAATAAGCCTAGTTTTGAAAAAACATCCGTATAAACACTCGGATAAGTGACTCAGAAAACAAAATCCAGGTATAAACTATATCGATTGATGAAAAAATTTTTCAAACTAAAGCAAAATTCATCAAGCAAAAATTTTACAGTTCCACCTAGTTTTCTACAAAATTTACAGTAAATCTAATTTTTTAGGTATGCTTTAACTCTTATCTTCCATAAAAACTTTAGTGGAAAACTGTACTAATTAACCGAATTTTTTTTTGTCTTGGAGTTGCTTACTTCGCATGAAACTATCCTTAAAACATCTGAATTCTTCGTAATTTTACACTTAATTCATCAAAAAATAACAAAAAAACTGTTTGCAAAGAACCTCCAGAAAAAAAATGGGAACCTGATAACTGTTTGTCTTTTTTATCTGTTTGTTCTTGTTTCTAAATTGAAGTGAATTTCAAGTGCAGACTTATGCATATTATTATCTGGAAACGTTCAATGTCCAACCAAATTATCCAAATTTTCCTGTTTTCTATGTATATTATCAAAAACAGTAAAAAAATACTCATCAGCTGAAAAACTCTCTACTCTATGAACTCAATTAAAGACACTAAATTAGGAAATTTTTAGAATGATAGCTAAGCGAATTATTATCCAGTTACTTTTTTGAAATTTTTCTAACAAAGACGTTTCTTTTTACCAGCTCATTATATGTACTTTTAAAGCAAAGTTGAAACAACAAAATCCTTTTACGCAAGCCACTATTTCAATTTTCACTGTAGATTGAAGATTTTTGGATTGCCTTCGATGAGATTTTCTTGATAATTTGAACCCGAACACCACTCGAGTTCGTTTGATCGTCAATCAGAACTTTTGAAGAAATGCATAAATTGACGATTAACATATGCATTGAACGAATTCATAGTGTTTATTTTTACTTAAAAAAATTGCTTAAAGCCTCAAATTTTCAGCAAAACTTTTAATCATAGTAATTTTTCCTATGTTTACTATTTTTTGAACATATAGTTTTAAATTTACCTTCTCGCGGTGTATTGGTGGAAGCAGCTGATCCTCCTTCTCATCACCTTGAATAAAACAATTTTGACAGAAGAATGCTTCTTCTTGAACACGAATATTCAGTTCCTCGCTACTAAAAGTCTAAAAATTAAATTTTGGATATTTCGAAATTCCGCAGAATTTAAAATTTTTTGATACATTTCATTTAATGTGTGTAACATCACAAAATCAAAACAAGCAACATTTTTGGTTTCCTTTCTTTCCTTTCACTGCCAACTTTTCAATAAGTAGGGAAAGAGCTCGAGAGCAAATGGGAGATTTAGATGGTCCCAAACAGTTTAGTAGGAGACTTACACTAAATTTGAAAACACTCAAAAAATGAATAAAACAAATATCAACAGTTGTACAAACTTTAGAGCGACTGCATTTAACGTAAAAGAAAATCAGAGTGGAAGGCCTTTGCTATTTGCTTAGAAAAAATCAACCAATCAATAATGAGTATTGTTTTAGTAACCTTGTTTGTTCAAGATCAACCAATCAGAGCCCTAGCATTTTCTATAAGTGTATTAATTATCATTTTTTAGAAATCTTTATTTGAAAAATGTCAATCAAAAAACATTTGATTTTCCTGGCGCTACTTTACAGGGAAAAAAACGTCCAACTGATTTTCTTATTGATGAAATAGATGTTGACTCTTACTTTTTTTGTAATTTTCTGGACGTTTATTATGTAGAAAATAAAGTTATCCGGCTAAGTAAAAGTCTCTTCAGAGAAAAGTTTACTCTCAATCGAAAAGTTTACTTTCGATTCAAGTATTGAACATCGTAGCGTTAAATTTGCGCTGAATTACACCTGAAAAGGAAAGAAATTTTATTTTAAATCAAAAAGTTCTAAGAAAAAATATCAAAGGTTCTTTTCATCCCCTATCTTATTCCTAAATTTGTCAAAACTCTCCAGCAAATTTCTTTATTCCTCCGTTTTTTATAAAAAAAACTCAAAGTTTAAAATCCTGCATGATCTGGTTTTAAAAGTATCTTCAGAGAATTGCTTTGAAAAAATCATCAAAAGTGAGCTATTGTCTCAAATTTAGATCAAAATCAAAGAACTTGATTATTTACCTGAAAATCAACAATTATTCACTGATTATATAAAAAAATTCATTTGGCTCGATGAGAAAACTTGCAGAGATGTTACTGATTTCCTTCTTGTGTTACTTATATCGGCGATGTTTCCTATTTTCCTATCAAACAACTTTTGGTCCTTCATTTTTGGATTTTTCTTTTGTGTATAATTTTACTTATTTGGAAGATTTAAGTCCTTGAAAAGTAAACTTTTCTCTGATTGGATACAACAACCGGAATAAAATTGAACATTGTTTGTGTTGGAAACGACAATGTTCACAAAAGTCCCAAAGTGGAAGTATATTTCTGAGTGGACGCAACTTCAAAATGAGTTTTCCATAAAAGAAGGCTGAAATCTGATTGGAGACGAATACAGGCCAAAAATAGACGACGATGAAAACTCGCTGAAAGAATGTCTCAAAATAGCCCACCACAACAACCACATCAATCTCGACCAGCTCTGTGTTCTAAAGAGAAAATCCAGGACTCTTGACACCTCTTTATTGAAACTTTTTGCAAAAACTTGTTTCTTGTCATTTATTTCGTGTTTTGTAATTATTAATTTTTTTTCAATTTTTCTTTTAATTGTCAAAATAAATGAGCAGTTCAGGGTAAAACACTTGATTGAAAACAATTAGAACACAAATTAGTTTAGCAATACATTGTTTGTACACACATTAAGAAACTTTTTTGAACACATGTTAGAGAAAACACTGAAAAATTGCTTAAAAGTCCTGATATCAAGCAATCAGGTTTGAGCTTTACTTATCATGGATTTGGCAAAACTTTTACTTCAACCAACTAGAATCAAGCTTCACTGATTATGGAACTTTCAACAGTCCTAATGGAGCCAATTAGAATCAACATTTTTTTATCAGGGAATTTCCAACACTTTTAAAGTCAACCAATCAGTGCCGAGCCTCACCTATAAAGAAATATTTTTACATTCAAACATAAATAAATCAAAATCCAGTTTTTTTTTATGTTAGTTTTAACAAGTTTGATTTCAGCCAATCAGAATTGAGCTTTCCTCCTTTTGAAAGTTTTTGATCATTTTTTAAAATATCTGATTGATTGAGGTTTTCACAGATATAGTTATTATCAAAGCTTTCCAGTTTTTATAAAGATTTGTATACGGAAACTCAAACTCAATCAATCATACTAATTCACTCAGTTTTTTTGATTAAGTTTGTCTTCCATGTTTTAATTTATACTATTTTCATTGGTTTGTAATTTAATTTTTGAGCATTCAAGCTAAGTTCATTTTTGTAAACGAAAACCTTGTTCATACTTTATAACGGACAAAAAATTTGTTTTATCAAGTATACTTCCAATTTTTTAACAAAATACCAGTGTTCCTAAACAACAAAAAAATCATAGGAACTTATTTTTTTCTCTTGTTTTGCAGATGTTTGGCTTTAAATTTTGATAAATGCCTATTTCAAACATTGAGAGCTAAATACTAATAAAGAAACTTGAAAACAGCCGACAAAATCTTCTGTTTAATTTTTTTTTAAATTGAAGTTTTTTCTTCAAAACTTTGTATTAGGAACTACAACAGGAAATTTTTACCCGATTGAACATCTGATCTGTTATAATATAAACAATCAATTTCCCAGATTTTAAAAATTTATTGAAAACGACCAATTTAAGACTGAAATTTGAAAAAAGATAAGTTTTCTAACTAAAACTACATTTTTAATTGTCTTATTGTTCAGAGTTATCTTTTACCCAAGTTTAGATGAAAACAAAAATTCAAAAATTTTATCTGATGCTGATATCTTTTGTCCTTCTTCTTCACCAGGATAGACTTAGACTTGCTTGGATTTTTCGAGTTGATCGAATTCTTTTTTCTTGAACAGTTGGAAGCAGGGTTCAAAGTAATTTTTTTCCCCTGTAGGATATTTGCGACGGAGCATATCTCTCAGTTCTCTTTTGATTTTTTAAAATTCAAGGTAATTGGGACTATTGTCTTTTTGCTGAATAGTAAAGTGAACGAATCAGATGAGGAGAAATTATTTTGAGATTAAATAAGAAAGTAAGTGAACAGAGAAAGTTTTAAGGCTATTTTTAGCTGATACAACTTAACATTTAGGGTGATTTAAGGTAAGTTATTAAGGTGGTTTAAAGTAAATTAAGGTGTACTTAAGGTAGAGCAAATTTTATTAATTGTTGAGGTGTTTTAAGGTATTTTTTAAAGTAAATTTACATTAACGTTTTTTTTTTTGAGTGAAATTTCCATTTTTGATTAGATTAAAATGACCAAAACTTAAAATGTTTCATTTTAAAAATTTTAGTTAATTGATGTAAAATGAACTGCTAAATTCTGAAATAGCAGAAAAAAGGGGTGATAGGTTAATATAAGTATTTTAGAATGTGGATGAAGTGGAACCAAAACTTCTTCACAGCTGATCACTGTCTCTTTTTCGCTTCTACATGATAATTTTTTATGGATGTTCTGTAGAGATTTGCTTTTCAAGGTTATTCCTTTTTTTCTTTATCTGAATTCTCGCTTTTGAACTCAATTTGCAAGATAAAAATTTGTCAAAACTGAAGATTTTAGGGCGAAACTAATGTTGATGAACGAACAATTTGCTGGCAGAGGTCAAATTAGAAAGGCAATTATCTAAACATTACCCTGTAATTTGCACATGCTTATCTTCAGCAGAGACCAATTCTCTTCTTAAGTTACTACTGTAGTTTGTTTCAGCAAAGACACATTTTTTGTAATCACTAACTATCGTTTTTCTCGCGAAAAGGAGTTAAAAACTGTTTGTTCTGGATTTTTGTTGAAATTTCTCAAAATTATTCTAGTGAGAGAACATTGGAACAAATTGAATCATTCGAGTCAAAAAATTTGAGCATATGGTAGAAATGGGAATTTCTAGGCTTTTTTTAACGAAATGTTTTGAGAACAAATCTGTTGGTTTTTATCTGAAAAGCTTTGATATTTTTTTTGTCCAGAAGAAGTTTTTCTGTTGTTCACTGCGATACAATAAGCCTAGTTTTGAAAAAACATCCGAATAAACACTCAGATAAGTGACTCAGAAAACAAAATCCAGGTATAAACTATATCGATTGATGAAAAATTTTTTCAAACTAAAGCAAAATTCATCAAGCAAAAATTTTACAGTTCCACCTAGTTTACTACAAAATTTACAGTAAATCTAATTTTTTAGGTATGCTTGAACTCTTATCTTCCACAAAAAAAAAAAAATTTAGTGGAAAATTGTACCAATTAACCGAATATTTTTTTGTCTTGGAGTTGCTCACTTCGCATGAAACTTCCTTAATACATCTGAATTCTTCGTAATTTTACACTTAATTCATCAAAAAATAACAAAAAAACTGTTTGCAAAGAACCTCCAGAAAAAAAATGGGAACCTGATAACTGTTTGTCTTTTTTATCTGTTTGTTCTTGTTTCAAAAATGAAGTAAATTTCAAGTGCAGACTTATGCATATTATTATCTGGAAACGTGCAATGTCCAACCAAATTATCCAAATTTTCCTGTTTTCTATGTATATTATCAAAAACAGTAAAAAATATTCATCAGCTGAAAAACGCTCTAATCTATGAACTCAATTGAAGACACTAAATTAGGAAATTTTTAGAATGATAGCTAAGCAAAAATAATCGATAAGTAGATTTTCTATTATCCAGTTATTTTTTTGAAATTTTTCTAACAAAGATGTTTCTTTTTACTAGCTCATTATATGTACTTTTAAAGCAAAGTTGAAACAACAATATCCTTTTGTGCAAGCCACTATTTCAATTTTCACTGTAGATTGAAGATTTTTGGATTGCCTTCGAATGAGATTTTCTTGATAATTTGAACCCGAACACCACTCGAGTTCGTTTGATCGTCAATCAGAACTTTTGAAGAAATGCATAAATTGACGATTAACAAATGCATTGAAAGAATTCATAGTGTTTATTTTTACTTAAAAAAATTGCTTAAAGCCTCAAATTTTCAGCAAAACTTTTAATCATAGTAATTTTCCCTATGTTTACTATTTTTTGAACATATAGTTTTAAATTTACCTTCTCGCGGTGTATTGGTGGAAGCAGCTGATCCTCCTTCTCATCACCTTGAATAAAACAATTTTGACAGAAGAATGCTTCTTCTTTAACACGAATAATCAGTTCCTCGCCACTAAAAGTCTAAAATTTAAAATTTGGATATTTCGAAATTCCGCAGAATTTAAAATTTTTTGATACATTTTATTTAATGTGTGTAACATCACAAAATCAAAACAAGCAACACTTTTGGTTTCCTTTCTTTCCTTTCATTGGCAACTTTTCAATAAGTAGGGAAAGAGCTCGAGAGTAATTGTGAGATTTAGATGGTCCCAAACAGTTTAGTAGGAGACTTACACTAAATTTGAAAACACTCAAAAAATGAATAAAACAAATATCAACAGTTGTGCAAACTTTAGAGCGACTGCATTTAACGTAAAAGAAAATCAGAGTGGAAGGCCTTTGCTATTTGCTTAGAAAAAATCAACCAATCAATAATGAGTATTGTTTTAGTAACCTTGTTTGTTCAAGATCAACCAATCAGAGCCCAGCATTTTCTATAAGTGTAATATTTATCATTTTTTAGAAATCTTTATTTGAAAAATGTCAATCAAAAAGCATTTGATTTTCCTGGCGCTACTTTACAGGGAAAAAAAGTCCAACTGATTTTCTTATTGATGAAATAGATGTTGACTCTTACTTTTTTTGTAATTTTCTGGACGTTGATTATGTAGAAAATAAAGTTATCCGGCTAAGTAAAAGTCTCTTCAGAGAAAAGTTTACTCTCAATCGAAAAGTTTACTTTCGATTCAAGTATTGAACATCGTAGCGTTAAATTTGCGCTGAATTACACCTGAAAAGGAAAGAAATTTTATTTTAAATCAAAAAGTTCTAAGAAAAAATATCAAAGGTTCTTTTCATCCCCTATCTTATTCCTAAATTTGTCAAAACTCTCCAGCAAATTTCTTTATTCCTCCGTTTTTTATAAAAAAAACTCAAAGTTTAAAATCCTGCATGATCTGGTTTTAAAAGTATCTTCAGAGAATTGCTTTGAAAAAATCATCAAAAGTGAGCTATTGTCTCAAATTTAGATCAAAATCAAAGAACTTGATTATTTACCTGAAAATCAACAATTATTCACTGATTATATAAAAAAATTCATTTGGCTCGATGAGAAAACTTGCAGAGATGTTACTGATTTCCTTCTTGTGTTACTTATATCGGCGATGTTTCCTATTTTCCTATCAAACAACTTTTGGTCCTTCATTTTTGGATTTTTCTTTTGTGTATAATTTTACTTATTTGGAAGATTTAAGTCCTTGAAAAGTAAACTTTTCTCTGATTGGATACAACAACCGGAATAAAATTGAACATTGTTTGTGTTGGAAACGACAATGTTCACAAAAGTCCCAAAGTGGAAGTATATTTCTGAGTGGACGCAACTTCAAAATGAGTTTTCCATAAAAGAAGGCTGAAATCTGATTGGAGACGAATACAGGCCAAAAATAGACGACGATGAAAACTCGCTGAAAGAATGTCTCAAAATAGCCCACCACAACAACCACATCAATCTCGACCAGCTCTGTGTTCTAAAGAGAAAATCCAGGACTCTTGACACCTCTTTATTGAAACTTTTTGCAAAAACTTGTTTCTTGTCATTTATTTCGTGTTTTGTAATTATTAATTTTTTTTCAATTTTTCTTTTAATTGTCAAAATAAATGAGCAGTTCAGGGTAAAACACTTGATTGAAAACAATTAGAACACAAATTAGTTTAGCAATACATTGTTTGTACACACATTAAGAAACTTTTTTGAACACATGTTAGAGAAAACACTGAAAAATTGCATAAAAGTCCTGATATCAAGCAATCAGGTTTGAGCTTTACTTATCATGGATTTGGCAAAACATTTACATCAACCAACTAGAATCAAGCTTCACTGATTATGGAATTTTCAACAGTCCTAATGTGAGCCAATTAGAATCAACATTTTTTTATCATGGATTTTCTAACACGTTTAAAGTCAACCAATCAGTTCCGAGCCTCACCTATAAAGAAATATTTTTACATTCAAACATAAATAAATCAAAATCCAGTTTTTTTATATGTTAGTTTTAACTAATTTGATTTCAGCCAATCAGAAATGAGCTTTCCTCCTTTTGAAAGTTTTTGATCATTTTTTAAAATATCTATCAGAATGAGGTATTCACAGATATAGTTATTATCAAAGCTTTCCAGTTTTTAGAAAGATTTTGTATAAAGAAACTCAAACTCAATCAATCATACTAATTCACTCAGTTTTTTTGATTAAGTTTCTCTTCCATCTTTTAATTTTTACTATTTCCATTGGTTTGTAAATTAATTTTTGAGCATTCAAGCTAAGTTCAATTTTGTAAAGGAAAACCTTGTTCATACTTTATAACGGGCAAAAAATTTGTTTTATCAAGTATACTTCCAATTTTTTTTAAAAAAAAAACCAGTGTTCCTAAACAACAAAAAAAAATAGGAGCTCTTCTATTTTTTCTCTTGTTTTGCAGATGTTTGGCTTTAAATTTTGATAAATGCCTATTTCAAACATTGAGAGCTAAATACTAATAAAGAAACTTGAAAACAGCCGACAAAATCTTCTGTTTAATTTTTTTTTTAATTGAAGTTTCTTCTTCAAAACTTTGTATTAGGAACTACAACAGGAAAATTTTACCCAATTGAACATCTGATCTGTTATGATATAAGCAATCAACTTCCCAGATTTTAAAAATTTATTGAAAACGACCAATTTAAGACTGAAATTTGAAAAAAGATAAGTTTTCTAACTAAAACTACATTTTTAATTGTCTTATTGTTCACAGTTATCTTTTACCTAAGTTTAGATGAAAACAAAAATTCAAAAACTTTTGGTAATTTTTAAACAAATACTGGAAAATTACCTGATATTTGTTTTTTGTGTTGAGTCTTGATAAAAACAATTTTTTTGGCAAAAATTTTCTCACATATCCAAGATGCTAACCCTTATAGATTCACTTCACTAGAACAAAAAAAAATATTTCTATTCAGTCATATTTCAATTACCAAAAATGCAAACCTTTACAAAACAATACTGGGCCTTACAGTTATCAACAAACATAAAGTATCCAAAATTTGTGACAGTTCATTCAAAGTATAGTTGATATAGGCAACATGCTTCAACCCTTCATTTTCCTTTGCAGCGATGAGTCGAATCCGAATGTAGGGTGGTTTGTTCACAATGTAAAAACTGATTGTGACACACACCCTTCTCATGTTGTAAGTTGCTATTTCATATACCCACTTGCAGATGTCGAATAACTGGTCCATAAATGATTCTTTACCAGATTTGGCTTAATAAATAGGTTCAAAGCAAAATTTTCAGCATCATGAACAACAATGTTCCGTGTTGCTGATATCTTCTGTCCTTCTTCTTCACCAGGATAGACTTGCTTGGATTTTTCGAGTTGATCGAATTCTTTTTTCTTGAACAGTTGGAAGCAGGGTTCAAAGTAATTTTTTCACCTGTAGGATATTTACGACGGAGCATATCTCTCAGTTCTCTTTTAATTTTTTAAAATTCAAGGTAATTGGGACTATTGTCTTTTTGCTCAATAGTAAGGTGAACGAATCAGATGAGGGGTAATTATTTTGAGATTAAATAAAAAAGAAAGTGAACAGAGAAAGTTTCTGGACAAAATCAGAAAAGTTCAAAACTCAAAACGTGAATCTGATTTGTTTAAGATTATTTATTGTTTTATTGAATTTCGTGGTTCTGTGCATAATGATTGTGTATATTTTTTGATAAAGTAATCAATTGTCTTAAAATTTTCTATAGTAGTTTGCTCTGAAAAGTCTTTAAAAGAAGCTTTGGTTCAGAAAAATTTATTTCAATTGGCAAGAACTTTATTTTACAACCGAATAGGAAGTTTTAATAAATGTATAAAAAGTTTAAAATTTACAAACAAAAACTGAGTTAAATTTTATGCTCGTTGTCACTTTCTTCCCTAAGTGGCACACAAGGTTTTCTTATCAACAGACTTAGTTTATCCTGTTAATTTATTTTGTTTGAGTCAATTTTTTCATGTACCTTTTATCACGATTTGTTTCACTTTTTCACCAATCATGCAAGGGAACTCTTGAGGTACTGAAACACCTTTTTTGATCTCTGTAGAAGATGTCAACCTCAATCATTTCTACGAAAACTGTCAAATCTAGTAAAATTTTACTTGTAGGAAATTTAAACCTGTTTTCGTATCCCAGATCCACAGTTTCATAAAAAAAAATTTCATTGATTCATATGAAATCCCGTATTTTTTTTGTAGTGTCTTAGAAGTTTAATTGTAAACTCTTTGACTCTTTTGCTCTCAAAATCTCTCCATTCTGAAAGATCTATGATAATTTGCTCACTAGACTGGGAGATGTTTTTAAATTTGAGAATTTGGCAGGTTCGGTACCAATTTCATTTTGGATGCATTAACTCGCCCGTTCTATGAAGATTGATCATCTTTTCGGATAGATTTTAGTTTCTTCAAAGAAATTTTTTCATGATGCTGGAAAGAAGTGAACTGAAGGGGTTTTTCAAGTTTTCAGGGGGGATGAACGCCATGTATTAGCATACGCAATAGGCAATCGATTATCCGGTCATCAAACCGGATAACAAAAAGGATTAAACATCCCATGTATTAAGTTTATAGATTTCAGAGTTTGAGATGGTAAAATGGAAAATTTCGAGAAACAAAATTTTGCGCCCGATTTGCCGATACTGCAATGTTTCAGTATCCAAACAAGAATGTTTAAAATAATATGTGTTAGGAGAGAAAGGAGATTTCTCAACGTCCTTCATAGGTATCAGATGGTAAGTTTCAGGTTGTAAGTTTTATATGCAAAAACCTATAGTTGGAAAATAGTTTGGAAAATTTTTCAGAAATCCCATGTTTTTGGCTAATTTCAATCTTCTTCTAATCGTAAAAAAATGATGCTATATTAAGTGAAAAGCATCAAAACCACCATTTATTGATTAATTGGTATCATGTTAAGTTATGATTCAAATTTTGATGAAAATATGAGTACGATAAGATTTGATTGTAAGAGAATGCTTGAAAAAACATAGAAAAAAAGATAAGGTTTGATCTAATTTAAGTTAAGATGCGTGTTATATAATGAGGTGAAGACCAGGAACAAGACTCAGACCAGTTGAATTTATGCAGAAACCTTTGAACTCTCGGAAGAATCTAATAAAAAACCGTAGCTTTTGTGGGAAGTGAAGTAAATTGTTTCATATTAGACTCATCATCTATCCAATTTTTTTTTCCAATCTACACCTTTTAATCAAAACTTAACCATTTTTGAGTCCAGCCATAACCATTTCTGTTAAAACTTTTGTTCAAACTATCAATCATACTAAAAACCTTAAAAATTTTTAGAGCGAAGTTCATGATTCGAGTCTTCGTCGGTTTTGTTGTGAATGGTGAACTCAAATCTATTCAAAACTACAGGTTTTTTACAATTTTTTTAGAAATGTTTCATGTTAAAAATTTTAGTTAATTGATGTAAAATGAACTGTTAAATTCTGAAATAGCAGAAAAAAGGGGTGATATGTTAATATAAGTATTTTAGAATGTGGATGAAGTGGAACCAAAACTTCTTCACAGCTGATCACTGTCTCTTTTTCACTTCTACATGATAATTTTTCATGGATGTTCTGTAGAGATTTGTTTTTCAAGGTTATTCCATTTTTTCTTTATCTAAATTCTCGCTTTTGAACTGAATTTGCAAGAAAAAATTAGTCAAAACTGAAGATTTTAGGGCGAAACTAATGTTGATGAACGAACAATTTGCTGGCAGAAGTCAAATTAGAAAGGCAATTATCTAAACATTACCCTGTAATTTGCACATGCTTATCTTCAGCAGAGACCAATTCTCTTCTTAAGTTACTACTGTAGTTTGTTTCAGCAAAGACACATTTTTTGTAATCACTAACTATCGTTTTTCTCGCGAAAAGGAGTTAAAAACTGTTTGTTCTGGATTTTTGTTGAAATTTCTCAAAATTATTCTAGTGAGAGAACATTGGAACAAATTGAATCATTCGAGTCAAAAAATTTGAGCATATGGTAGAAATGGGAATTTCTAGGCTTTTTTTAACGAAATGTTTTGTGAACAAATCTGTTGGTTTTTATCTGAAAAGCTTTGATATTTTTTTTGTCCAGAAGAAGTTTTTTTGTTGTTCACTGCGATACAATAAGCCTAGTTTTGAAAAAACATCCGAATAAACGCTCAGATAAGTGACTCAGAAAACAAAATCCAGGTATAAACTATATCGATTGATGAAAAATTTTTTCAAACTAAAGCAAAATTCATCAAGCAAAAATTTTACAGTTCCACCTAGTTTTCTACAAAATTTACAGTAAATCTAATTTTTTAGGTATGCTTGAACTCTTATCTTCCACAAAAATTTTAGTGGAAAATTGTACCAATTAACCGAATATTTTTTTGTCTTGGAGTTGCTCACTTCGCATGAAACTATCCTTAATACATCTGAATTATTCGTAATTTTACACTTAATTCATCAAAAAATAACAAAAAAACTGTTTGCAAAGAACCTCCAGAAAAAAATGGGAACCTGATAACTGTTTGTCTTTTTTATCTGTTTGTTCTTGTTTCAAAAAGGAAATTAATTTCAAGTACAGATTTATGCATATTATTATCTGGAAACGTTCAATGTCCAACCAAATTATCCAAATTTTCCTGTTTTCTATGTATATTATCAAAAACAGTAAAAAATATTCATCAGCTGAAAAACGCTCTAATCTATGAACTCAATTGAAGACACTAAATTGGGAACTTTTTAGAATGATAGCTAAGCGAAAATAATCGATAAATAGATTTTCTATTATCCAGTTATTTTTTTGAAATTTTTCTAACAAAGACGTTTCTTTTTACTAGCTCATTATATGTACTTTTTAAGCAAAGTTGAAACAACAAAATCCTTTTACGCAAGCCACTATTTCAGTTTTCACTGTAGATTGAAGATTTTTGGATTGCCTTCGAATGAGATTTTCTTGATAATTTGAACCCGAACACCACTCGAGTTCGTTTGATCGTCAATCAGAACTTTCGAAGAAATGCATAAATTGACGATTAACATATGCATTGAAAGAATTGTGTTTATTTTTACTAAAAAAATTGCTTAAAGCCTCAAATTCTCAGCAAGACTTTTAATCATAGTAATTTTTCCTATGTTTACTATTTTTTGAACATTTGTTTTAAATTTACCTTCTCGCGGTGTATTGGTGGAAGCAGCTGATCCTCCTTCTCATCACCTTGAATAAAACAATTTTGACAGAAGAATGCTTCTTCTTGAACACGAATATTCAGTTCCTCGCTACTAAAAGTCTAAAAATTAAAATTTAGATATTTCGAAATTCCGCAGAATTTAAATTTTTTTGATACATTTCATTTAATGTGTGTAACATCACAAAATCAAAACAAGCAACATTTTTGGTTTCCTTTCTTTCCTTTCACTGGCAAATTTTCAATAAGTAGGGAAAGAGCTCGAGAGCAAATGGGAGATTTAGATGGTCCCAAACAGTTTAGTAGGAGACTTACACTAAATTTGAAAACACTCAAAAAATGAATAAAACAAATAACAACAGTTGTGCAAACTTTAGAGCGACTGCATTTAACGTAAAAGAAAATCAGAGTGGAAGGCCTTTGCTGTTTGCTTAGAGAAAATCAACCAATCAATAATGAGTATTTTTTTAGTAACCTTGTTTGTTCAAGATCAACCAATCAGAGCCCAGCATTTTCTATAAGTGTATTATTTATAATTTTTTAGAAATCTTTATTTGAAAAATGTGAATCAAAAAGCATTTGATTTTCCTGGCGCTACTTTACAGGGAAAGGGAAAAAAAGTCCAACTGATTTGCTTATTGATGAAATAGATGTTGACTCTTACTTTTTGTGTAATTTTCTGGACGTTGATTATGTAGAAACTAAAGTTATCCGGCTAAGTAAAAGTCTCTTCAGAGAAAAGTTTACTCTCAATCGAAAAGTTTACTTTCGATCCAATTATTGAACTTCGTAGCGTTAAATTTACGGTGACTTACACCTGATAAGGAAGAAATTTTATTTTGAATCAAAAAGTCCTAAGAAAAAATATCAAAGGTTCTTTTCATCCCCTGTCTTATTCCTAAATTTGTCAAAACTCTCCAGCAAATTTCTTTATTCCTGCATGATCAGGTTTTAAAGAATTGCTTCAGAGAATTGCTTTGAAAAAATCATCAGAAATGAGCTATTGTCTCAAATTTAGATCAAAATCAAAGAACTTGATTATTTACCTGAAAATCAACAATTATTCACTGATTATATAAAAAATTCAATTGGCTCGATGAGAAAACTTGCAGAGATGTTGCTTATTTCCTTCTTGTGTTACTTATATCGGCGATATTTCCTATTTTTCTATCAAACAACTTTTCGTCCTTCATTTTTGGAATTTCTTTTGTGTATAATTTTACTTATTTGGAAAATTTAAGTCCTTGAAAAGTAAACTTTTCTCTGATTGGATACAACAACCGGAATAAAATTGAACATTGTTTGTATTGGAAACGACAATGTTCACAAAAGTCCCAAAGTGGAAGTATATTTCTGAGTGGGCGCAATTTCAAAATGAGTTTTCCATAAAAGAAGGCTAAAATCTGATTGGAGACGAATACAGGCCAAAAATAGACGACGATGAAAAGTTCGCTGAAAGAATGTCTCAAAATAGCCCACCACAACAACCACATCAATACCGACCAGCTCTGTGTTCTAAAGAGAAAATCCAGGACTCTTGACACCACTTTATTGAAACTTTTTGTAAAAACTTGTTTCTTGTCATTTATTTCGTGTTTTGTAATTATTAATTTTTTTTCAATTTTTCTTTTAATTGTGAAAATGAATGAGCAGTTCAGTATAAAACACTTGATTGAAAACAATAAGAACACAAATTAGTTTAGCATTACACTGTTTGTACACACATTAGGAAACTTTTTTGAACACATGTTAGAGAAAACACTGAAAAATTGCATAAAAGTCCTGATATCAAGCAATCAGGTTTGAGCTTTACTTATCATGAATTTGGCAAAACTTTTACATCAACCAACTAGAATCAAGTTTCACTGATTATGGAACTTTCAACAGTCCTAATGTAAAAATTAGAATCAACATTTTTTTATCATGGATTTTCTAACACTTTAAAAGTCAACCAATCAGTTCCGAGCCTCACCTATAAAGAAATATTTTTACATTCAAACATAAATAAATCAAATACCAGCTTTTTTTTATGTTAGTTTTAACTAGTTTGATTTCAGCCAATCAGAAATGAGCTTTCCTCCTTTTGAAAGTTTTTGATCTTTATTTAAAATATCTATCAGAATGAGGTATTCACAGATATAGTTATTATCAAAGCTTTCCAGTTTTTAGAAAGACTTTGTATAAGGAAACTCAAACTCAATCAATCATACTAATTCACTCAGTTTTTTTGATTAACTTTGTCTTCCATGTTTTAATTTATACTATTTCCATTGGTTTGTAATTTAATTTTTGAGCATTCAAGCTAAGTTCATTTTTGTAAACGAAAACCTTGTTCATACTTTATAACGGGCAAAAAATTTGTTTTATCAAGTATACTTCCAATTGTTTAACAGAATACCAGTGTTCCTAAACAACAAAAAAATCATAGGAACTTATTTTTTTCTCTTGTTTTGCAGATGTTTGGCTTTAAATTTTGATAAATGCCTATTTCAAACATTGAGAGCTAAATACTAATAAAAAACTTGAAAACAGCCGACAAAATCTTTTGTTTAAATTTCTTTTAATTTAAAGGTTTTTCTTTTCCTTCAAAACTTTGTATTAGGAGCTACAACAGGAAATTTTTACCCGATTGAACATCTGATCTGTTATAATATAAACAATCAATTTCCCAGATTTTAAAAATTTATTGAAAACGACCAATTTAAGACTGAAATTTGAAAAAAGATAAGTTTTCTAACTAAAACTACATTTTTAATTGTCTTATTCTTCAGAGTTATCTTTTACCCAAGTTTAGATGAAAACAAAAATTCAACAATTTTTGGTAATTTTTTCAACAAATACTGGAAAATTACCTGATATTTGTTTTTTGTGTTGAGTCTTGATAAAAACAATTTTTTTGGCAAAAATTTTCTCACTTATCCAAGCTGCTAACCCTATAGGTTCACTTCACTCAGACAAAAAAAAAATTTTTATTCAGTCATATTTCAATTACCAAATATGCAAACCTTTACAAAACAATACTGGGCCTTACAGTTATCAACAAACATAAAGTATCCAAAATTAGTGACAGTTCATTCAAAGTATAGTTGATATAGGCAACAAGCTTCAACCCTTCATTTTCCTTTGCAGCGATGAGTCGAATCCGAATGTAGGGTGGTTTGTTCACAATGTAAAAACTGATTGTGACACACACCCTTCTCATGTTGTAAGTTGCTATTTCATATACCCATTTGCAGATGTCGAGTAACTGGTCCATGAATGATTCTTTACCAGATTTGGCTTAATAAATAGGTTCAAAGCAAAATTTTCAGCGTCATGAACAACAATGTTCCGTATTGCTGATATCTTCTGTCCTTCTTCTTCACCAGGATAGGCTTGCTTGGATTTTTCGAGTTGATCGAATTCTTTTTTCTTGAACAGTTGGAAGCAGGGTTCAAAGTAAATTTTTCCCCTGTAGGATAATTGCGACCGAGCATATCACTCAGTTCTCTTTTGATTTTTTTTTAAATTCAAGGTAATTGGGACTATTGTCTTTTTACTGAATAGTAAAGTGAACGAATCAGATGAGGAGAAATTATTTTGAAATTAAATAAAAAAGAAAGTGAACAGAGAAAGTTTCTGGACAAAATCAGAAAAGTTTAAAACTCAAAACGTGAATCTGATTTGTTTTAGAATTTATCTCAATTTAGTCAAAAGTTTTTCATTAATTCAGTCATTTTGCTTAAAAAAGAGAACAAACTGTCTCCTTGATTTGGTTGATTTTTAAAATTTAAGTGAGGTTTTGTAGAATAAAGTTTTTTGTTGAGTTGAATCGAATTTCAAAAAAAAAACTCTAAAAAAATTGAAAAATGCCATGAAAACTACTACTATTAATCAGAATCTTGAATGAGCTGATTTGTTTTAATTGAAAAAATGAAAACAGCTAATTTTATAAAAAGCGACAAGTTTTTCGAAACTCTTATTACCTTAGCTTTTTTCTGGAAATCTGATTGTATAAACTTTTAATGGAAACTTCTAGTATTTGGAAGGTTCAGAAAAGCCTAGGGGATAATAAGTAACATCTTGATATGCAATTCTAAGAGTTAACGTGTAGATTCTAACGTTTATAAGACTCTAGAAGTTAATGAGTAATGACGTGATTTTATTTTGTGGAATTACTTTTTTTGGGCACTTGCGTCAAACTGTGTTCGTTGAAATCCCTTTGCAGCACTTCCACCATGTGCCACACTTAAGTTGAAATGTCCATTTGAGCCAAACGAACTCCAGTGAGGGTTTCTTGCACCTATATTTGTACTAGATTAAGTGAAAATACTACCGAGTTCATAAGGTTGCTGTTTTGCACCGAGAAGATTATTTGTAGCAACAAGTTGAGTAAAAGATACAGAGTAAAAAAGTTACTGATTTAGAACTGCGAGAGGATGTAGTTGACGGTAGTTAAGTTGAAATCGAAACGTTTAGAGCTGAGAGAGGTGGTTGTTGACGATAGTTAAATTAAAAAGAAACGACTTTGAGGTAAGAGTGAGGGATACCTTCAACTCAAATGTGTGGGCTTAACCAATCAGAATCGATTTCAGTTTTTCGGCCTGTATTCGTCTGCAATCAGATTTCAGCTCACTTATACGGAAAAATTAATATTGAAGTCGTGTCCAATCAGAAATAAAGTTCCATTTTTAGAACGTTGTAGACATTGTCGTATCCAATCACAAAAAATGTTGAATTTTGTTCTGGTTGTCGTATCCAATCAGAGAAAAAATTACCTTTAAGGACCTAAATCTTCCAAATAACTAAAAATATACACAAGGGAAATTGCAAAAAACGAAGGACCAAAAGTTGTTTGATGTAAAAATAGGAAATATCGTCAATATAAGTAACACAAGAAGAAAAAAATACAACAAGCAGCATCTCTGCAGGTTTTTTCATCAAATCAATTGATTTTTTTTTGGTATGTAATCTATGACAAATTGTTGATTTTTGAGTAATTAGTCGAATACTTTGATTTTGATGAAAATTTGAGAGAATAGCTCAAATTCGATGAATGTTTCAAGAACAATCTCTGGAAGTCTTAATCCAATATCGATCATGCGGAGTTTTGAACTATGAAAGCCTTTTAAAAAACGGAGGAATACCGAACCTTGCTGGAGATTTTTGACAAAATTGGGATTCGGATAGGGTATAAAAAGAACCTTGGATAATTTTTCCTACGATTTTTTGATCAATTTCAATTTTTCGAGAATAGAGAGAGTTTTTTCATTGTAAGGTGTAATTCAGCGTAATACTTGGCTCGAAAGTAAGTTTTTTTGATTGAGAACAAAATTTTGTTTCTAAATAGTCTTTTACATAACCGGATAAATTTTTTTAAACAAAATAAACGTCCAAAAAATTATGAAAAAAGAACGAGTTAACATCTATTTCAGCAATGAGAATTTTAGTTGATGAATTGGTTTTTTTCCCTTTTTCCTGTAAAGTAGCTCACAAAAATCAAATGTTTTTGAAGGAAGTTTTTTCAAACGAAGACTTCTAAAAAATGAATAGTACACATATAAAAAATCGTTTTATAACTTGCACAACTGTTGTTAATTATTTCATTCATTTTTTGAATGTATTCAAAAGTAGTGTGTAATGCTATTAATGTTTTTGGTACTATCTAAATCTCCCAGTTGCTTTCAAGTTCTTTCCCTAATTATTGAGATGTCGCCACTGAAAAAAATACAAAAAATTGGTGACTCGCTTACAGGGATTTCAATTTAGCTGGAATAAAAAAGTAGTTGCTTAATAATAAATGGATGATTGCTTGATAATAAATAATAAAAAGAGGTAAAATGGAAAAGAATTGAATAGATGCTGAGTCTAATATGAAACAATTTTCTTCACTTCAAAAAATATGGTTTTTTAATTGCATTCTTTGGAGATTTCAAAAATTTCAGCTGATATGAGCATTGTCTCTCGTCTTCAGAGCACTATATAACACGCAGCTTACCTTAAATCAGATCAAATCTTATCGTCTTTCTTCTTTTCAAATCTCATCGTACTATCAAATCTTATCGTACTCATATCTTATGAAAAATTTTATCATCCTAACCGGGATTTTGACAATGAGCACGTACAACGCACCGGTTTTTTTTTACAATAAACAGAAGATCGATTAAAAGAAACTAGCCAAAAACTTCAGATTTCTCGAAAGTGTTACAAAAAACTGAGGTTTTTTCAAAAAAAAATTTGGGTTTTTGCATAAAAAGTTGCCATCTGAAACTTACCATCTGCTTCATATTATAAGACGTTGAGAAGCCTAAATCTTTTTACTATCAAACTAGATAGGATTTTAAACATTCCCGTTTGGAAACTGAACTTTTGCTGTAACTATCAAACAACTTTTCGTCCTTCATTTTTGGAATTTCTTTTGTGTATAATTTTACTTATTTGGAAAATTTAAGTCCTTGAAAAGTAAACTTTTCTCTGATTGGATACAACAACCGGAATAAAATTGAACATTGTTTGTATTGGAAACGACAATGTTCACAAAAGTCCCAAAGTGGAAGTATATTTCTGAGTGGGCGCAATTTCAAAATGAGTTTTCCATAAAAGAAGGCTAAAATCTGATTGGAGACGAATACAGGCCAAAAATAGACGACGATGAAAAGTTCGCTGAAAGAATGTCTCAAAATAGCCCACCACAACAACCACATCAATACCGACCAGCTCTGTGTTCTAAAGAGAAAATCCAGGACTCTTGACACCACTTTATTGAAACTTTTGTAAAAACTTGTTTCTTGTCATTTATTTCGTGTTTTGTAATTATTAATTTTTTTTCAATTTTTCTTTTAATTGTGAAAATGAATGAGCAGTTCAGTATAAAACACTTGATTGAAAACAATAAGAACACAAATTAATTTAGCATTACACTGTTTGTACACACATTAGGAAACTTTTTTGAACACATGTTAGAGAAAACACTGAAAAATTGCATAAAAGTCCTGATATCAAGCAATCAGGTTTGAGCTTTACTTATCATGAATTTGGTAAAACTTTTACATCAACCAACTAGAATCAAGTTTCACTGATTATGGAACTTTCAACAGTCCTAATGTAAAAATTAGAATCAACATTTTTTTATCATGGATTTTCTAACACTTTAAAAGTCAACCAATCAGTTCCGAGCCTCACCTATAAAGAAATATTTTTACATTCAAACATAAATAAATCAAATACCAGCTTTTTTTTATGTTAGTTTTAACTAGTTTGATTTCAGCCAATCAGAAATGAGCTTTCCTCCTTTTGAAAGTTTTTGATCATTATTTAAAATATCTATCAGAATGAGGTATTCACAGATATAGTTATTATCAAAGCTTTCCAGTTTTTAGAAAGACTTTGTATAAGGAAACTCAAACTCAATCAATCATACTAATTCACTCAGTTTTTTTGATTAACTTTGTCTTCCATGTTTTAATTTATACTATTTCCATTGGTTTGTAATTTAATTTTTGAGCATTCAAGCTAAGTTCATTTTTGTAAACGAAAACCTTGTTCATACTTTATAACGGGCAAAAAATTTGTTTTATCAAGTATACTTCCAATTGTTTAACAGAATACCAGTGTTCCTAAACAACAAAAAAATCATAGGAACTTATTTTTTTCTCTTGTTTTGCAGATGTTTGGCTTTAAATTTTGATAAATGCCTATTTCAAACATTGAGAGCTAAATACTAATAAAAAACTTGAAAACAGCCGACAAAATCTTTTGTTTAAATTTCTTTTAATTTAAAGGTTTTTCTTTTCCTTCAAAACTTTGTATTAGGAGCTACAACAGGAAATTTTTACCCGATTGAACATCTGATCTGTTATAATATAAACAATCAATTTCCCAGATTTTAAAAATTTATTGAAAACGACCAATTTAAGACTGAAATTTGAAAAAAGATAAGTTTTCTAACTAAAACTACATTTTTAATTGTCTTATTCTTCAGAGTTATCTTTTACCCAAGTTTAGATGAAAACAAAAATTCAACAATTTTTGGTAATTTTTTCAACAAATACTGGAAAATTACCTGATATTTGTTTTTTGTGTTGAGTCTTGATAAAAACAATTTTTTTGGCAAAAATTTTCTCACTTATCCAAGCTGCTAACCCTATAGGTTCACTTCACTCAGACAAAAAAAAAAATTTTATTCAGTCATATTTCAATTACCAAAAATGCAAATCTTTACAAAACAATACTGGGCCTTACAGTTATCAACAAACATAAAGTATCCAAAATTTGTGACAGTTCATTCAAAGTATAGTTGATATAGGCAACATGCTTCAACCCTTCATTTTCCTTTGCAGCGATGAGTCGAATCCGAATGTAGGGTGGTTTGTTCACAATGTAAAAACTGATTGTGACACACACCCTTCTCATGTTGTAAGTTGCTATTTCATATACCCATTTGCAGATGTCGAGTAACTGGTCCATGAATGATTCTTTACCAGATTTGGCTTAATAAATAGGTTCAAAGCAAAATTTTCAGCGTCATGAACAACAATGTTCCGTATTGCTGATATCTTCTGTCCTTCTTCTTCACCAGGATAGGCTTGCTTGGATTTTTCGAGTTGATCGAATTCTTTTTTCTTGAACAGTTGGAAGCAGGGTTCAAAGTAAATTTTTCCCCTGTAGGATAATTGCGACCGAGCATATCACTCAGTTCTCTTTTGATTTTTTTTTTAAATTCAAGGTAATTGGGACTATTGTCTTTTTACTGAATAGTAAAGTGAACGAATCAGATGAGGAGAAATTATTTTGAAATTAAATAAAAAAGAAAGTGAACAGAGAAAGTTTCTGGACAAAATCAGAAAAGTTTAAAACTCAAAACGTGAATCTGATTTGTTTTAGAATTTATCTCAATTTAGTCAAAAGTTTTTCATTAATTCAGTCATTTTGCTTAAAAAAGAGAACAAACTGTCTCCTTGATTTGGTTGATTTTTAAAATTTAAGTGAGGTTTTGTAGAATAAAGTTTTTTGTTGAGTTGAATCGAATTTCAAAAAAAAAACTCTAAAAAAATTGAAAAATGCCATGAAAACTACTACTATTAATCAGAATCTTGAATGAGCTGATTTGTTTTAATTGAAAAAATGAAAACAGCTAATTTTATAAAAAGCGACAAGTTTTTCGAAACTCTTATTACCTTAGCTTTTTTCTGGAAATCTGATTGTATAAACTTTTAATGGAAACTTCTAGTATTTGGAAGGTTCAGAAAAGCCTAGGGGATAATAAGTAACATCTTGATATGCAATTCTAAGAGTTAACGTGTAGATTCTAACGTGTATAAGACTCTAGAAGTTAATGAGTAATGACGTGATTTTATTTTGTGGAATTACTTTTTTTGGGCACTTGCGTCAAACTGTGTTCGTTGAAATCCCTTTGCAGCACTTCCACCATGTGCCACACTTAAGTTGAAATGTCCATTTGAGCCAAACGAACTCCAGTGAGGGTTTCTTGCACCTATATTTGTACTAGATTAAGTGAAAATACTACCGAGTTCATAAGGTTGCTGTTTTGCACCGAGAAGATTATTTGTAGCAACAAGTTGAGTAAAAGATACAGAGTAAAAAAGTTACTGATTTAGAACTGCGAGAGGATGTAGTTGACGGTAGTTAAGTTGAAATCGAAACGTTTAGAGCTGAGAGAGGTGGTTGTTGACGATAGTTAAATTAAAAAGAAACGACTTTGAGGTAAGAGTGAGGGATACCTTCAACTCAAATGTGTGGGCTTAACCAATCAGAATCGATTTCAGTTTTTCGGCCTGTATTCGTCTGCAATCAGATTTCAGCTCACTTATACGGAAAAATTAATATTGAAGTCGTGTCCAATCAGAAATAAAGTTCCATTTTTAGAACGTTGTAGACATTGTCGTATCCAATCACAAAAAATGTTGAATTTTGTTCTGGTTGTCGTATCCAATCAGAGAAAAAATTACCTTTAAGGACCTAAATCTTCCAAATAACTAAAAATATACACAAGGGAAATTGCAAAAAACGAAGGACCAAAAGTTGTTTGATGTAAAAATAGGAAATATCGTCAATATAAGTAACACAAGAAGAAAAAAATACAACAAGCAGCATCTCTGCAGGTTTTTTCATCAAATCAATTGATTTTTTTTTGGTATGTAATCTATGAGAAATTGTTGATTTTTGAGTAATTAGTCGAATACTTTGATTTTGATGAAAATTTGAGAGAATAGCTCAAATTCGATGAATGTTTCAAGAACAATCTCAGGAAGTCTTAATCCAATATCGATCATGCGGAGTTTTGAACTATGAAAGCCTTTTAAAAAACGGAGGAATACCGAACCTTGCTGGAGATTTTTGACAAAATTGGGATTCGGATAGGGTATAAAAAGAACCTTGGATAATTTTTCCTACGATTTTTTGATCAATTTCAATTTTTCGAGAATAGAGAGAGTTTTTTCATTGTAAGGTGTAATTCAGCGTAATACTTGGCTCGAAAGTAAGTTTTTTTGATTGAGAACAAAATTTTGTTTCTAAATAGTCTTTTACATAACCGGATAAATTTTTTTAAACAAAATAAACGTCCAAAAAATTATGAAAAAAGAACGAGTTAACATCTATTTCAGCAATGAGAATTTTAGTTGATGAATTGGTTTTTTTCCCTTTTTCCTGTAAAGTAGCTCACAAAAATCAAATGTTTTTGAAGGAAGTTTTTTCAAACGAAGACTTCTAAAAAATGAATAGTACACATATAAAAAATCGTTTTATAACTTGCACAACTGTTGTTAATTATTTCATTCATTTTTTGAATGTATTCAAAAGTAGTGTGTAATGCTATTAATGTTTTTGGTACTATCTAAATCTCCCAGTTGCTTTCAAGTTCTTTCCCTAATTATTGAGATGTCGCCACTGAAAAAAATACAAAAAATTGGTGACTCGCTTACAGGGATTTCAATTTAGCTGGAATAAAAAAGTAGTTGCTTAATAATAAATGGATGATTGCTTGATAATAAATAATAAAAAGAGGTAAAATGGAAAAGAATTGAATAGATGCTGAGTCTAATATGAAACAATTTTCTTCACTTCAAAAAATATGGTTTTTTAATTGCATTCTTTGGAGATTTCAAAAGTTTCAGCTGATATGAGCATTGTCTCTCGTCTTCAGAGCACTATATAACACGCAGCTTACCTTAAATCAGATCAAATCTTATCGTCTTTCTTCTTTTCAAATCTCATCGTACTATCAAATCTTATCGTACTCATATCTTATGAAAAATTTTATCATCCTAACCGGGATTTTGACAATGGGCACGTACAACGCACCGGTTTTTTTTACAATAAACAGAAGATCGATTAAAAGAAACTAGCCAAAAACTTCAGATTTCTCGAAAGTGTTACAAAAAACTGAGGTTTTTTCAAAAAAAAATTTGGGTTTTTGCATAAAAAGTTGCCATCTGAAACTTACCATCTGCTTCATATTATAAGACGTTGAGAAGCCTAAATCTTTTTACTATCATACTAGATAGGATTTTAAACATTCCCGTTTGGAAACTGAACTTTTGCTGTATCGGCAAATCGGGCGCCAAAATGTTTTAATCGAAACTTACCGTTTTGCCATCTCATACTCTGAAACCATTAAACTTAAACATGGGAATAAATTCCCTTAAAATTCCCTAAAATTTTAAAAGGGATAAATTCCCTTTTTTAGTACTTAGAGTGAAGACTGGTTTTTTTATAGCCTATATTAATACATTAATACATACCCCCGACGGTTTTACCCCAACATATACTACTATCCGGGGTGACCCTTTTATAGAATAACTTCGGACAAGGGTACACCGCCTGTTGTTCACGCTATCTATTTAATCGGATAGGTTCGAACAACTCCTTAGTCTAATACCAACCTAATTTCACTCATATATCTTATATTTCTTTTTCTCAAAAAGTCTAGTGATTCACTGGTCTCTTGCGAGGTTAGTGGAGAGAAGAAAACAACTAATTTCAATCGGTTTTATAAAATCTCTGTCTGAAACTACGAACAACTTCAGCTTTACGATTTATGTTTTAAACTGGTTCCAACAATCCGGGGGGTAGGAAAATTTTTCAATTCAACAATTTTCCTTGTAAGGATATAATTTTTTTCTAAATTCTTTATAGATAGTGTAGATTGATTGAGTCTGCGAAGGACATGTAATGACGTTTGAGGGTTGTTGTGAATCCTGAGAGATCGTATTCGAGTGCGGGGTTGGGTCTTGTAGGGTATCAATTTCGTGAAACAGAGCGATACGTCGTGCATTCTCACTATTAGTTCGTAAATGATCGAGTAGCGAATTATAAGGTTGTTTTGCTAGAGCAAAGCGTCATTTGACAAAGATACGTACGTTTGAGTTTTGACATCGAGTTGACCATTGCTATGTTTAAAGGGATTCCTTTGTTGCGATGTCTGCTCCTTTCTTCATATTCAGTGAGGTTTGTGGCTGGGGCTAGCAAAACCAATAAATTTGCCTTTCCATTATCGGAATAACGCTGACTTACACCTGACAAGGAAAGAAAGTTTAAGAAAAACAAGGAAGAAAAAGTATCAAAGGTTCTTTTCATCCCATATCTTATTTCTAAATTTCTTTATTCCTCCGTTTTTTATTAAAAAAAAACTCAAAGTTTAAAATCCTGCATGAACAGGTTTTAAAAGCATCTTCAGAGAATTGTTTTGAAAAATTCATCAGAAGTTTGCTATTGTTATTCACTGATTATATAAAAAAATTCAATTGGCTCGATGAGAAAACTTGCAGAGATGTTACTGATTTCCTTCTTGTGTTACTTATATCGGCGATGTTTCCTATTTTCCTTTCAAACCACTTTTGGTCCTTCATTTTTGGAATTTCTTTTGTGTATAATTTTACTTATTTGGAAGTTTTAAGTCCTTAAAAAGTAAACTTTTCTCTGATTGGATACAACAACCGAAATAAAATTTAACATTGTTTGTGATGGAAACGACAATGTTCACAAAAGTCCCAAAGTGGAAGTATATTTCTGAGTGGACGCAACTTCAAAATGAGTTTTCCATAAAAGAAGGCTGAAATCTGATTGGAGACCAGTACAGGCCAAAAGTAGACGACGATGAAGAGTTCGCTGGAAGAAACAGCCCACCACAACAACCACACCAATCTCGACCAGCTCTGTGTTCTAAAAAAAAAAATCCAGGACTCTTGACACCTCTTTATTGAAACTTTTTGGAAAAACTTGTTTCTTGTCATTTATTTCGTGTTTTGTAATTATTAATTTTTTTTTCAATTTTTCTTTTAATTGTCAAAATAAATGAGCAGTTCAGGGTAAAACAATTGATTGAAAACAATTAGAACACAGAGCCTCGCCTATAAAAAAATATTTTTTCATTCAAACATAACTAAATCAAAATCCAGCTTTTTTTGATGTTAGTTTTAACTAGTTTGATTTCAGCCAAACAGAAATGAGCTTTCCTACTTTTCAAAGTTTTTGATCCTTTTTTAAAATAATTATCAGAATGAGGTATGCACAGATATAGTTATTATCAAAGCTTTCCAGTTTTTAGAAAGGTTTTGTATCAGGAAACTCAAACTCAAACTCAATCAATCATACTAATTCACTCAGTTTTTTTTTTATTAAGTTTGTCTTCCATGTTTTAATTTTTACTATTTCCATTGGTTTGTAATTTAATTTTTGAGCATACAAGCTGAATTCAATCTTGTAAACGAAAACCTTGTTCATACTTTAAAACGGGCAATAATTTTGTTTTATCAAGTATACTTCCATTTTTTTAAACAAAATACCATTGTTCCTAAACAACAAAAAAATAATAGTAACTTCGTCAACTTCATCACTCTTCTATTTTTTTCTCTTGTTTTGCAGAAGTTTGGCTTTAAATTTTGATAAATGCCTATTTCAAACATTGAGAGCTAAATACTAATAAAAAACTTAATAACAGCCGACAAAATCTTTTGTTTAAATTTTTTTTAAATTAAAGGTTTTTCTTTTCCTTCAAACCTTTGTATTAGGAGCTACAACAGGAAAATTTTACCCGATTGAACATTTGATCTGTTATAATATAAACAATCAATTTCCCAGATTTTAAAAATTTAATGAAAACGACCAATTTAAGACTGAAATTTGAAATAAGATAAGTTTTCTAACTAAAACTACATTTTTAATTGTCTTTTTGTTCAGAGTTATCTTTTACCCAAGTTTATATGAAAACAAAAATTCAACAATTTTTGGTAATTTTTTCAACAAATACTGGAAAATTACCTGATATTTGTTTTTTGTGTTAAGTCTTGATAAAAACAATTTTTTTGGCAAAATTTTTCTCAAATATCCAAGATGCTAACCCTATAGGTTCACTTCACTCAGACAAAAAAATTTTTTTATTCAGTCATATTTCAATTACTAAAAATGCAAACCTTCACAAAACAATACTGGGCCTTACAATTATCAACAAACATCAAGTATCCCGAAATTTGTGACAGTTCATTCAAAGTATAGTTGATATAGGCAACATGCTTCAACCCTTCATTTTCCTTTGCAGCGATGAGTCGAATCCGAGTGTAGGGTGGTTTGTTCACAATGTAAAAACTGATTTTGACACACACCCTTATCATGTTGCAAGTTGCTATTTCATATACCCATTTGCAGATTTCAAGTAACTGGTCCATAGTTGATTCTTTACCAGAATTGGCTTAATAAATAGGTTCAAGGCAAAATTTTCAGCATCATGAACAACAATGTTCCGCATTGCTGATATCTTCTGTCCTTCTTCTTCACCAGGATAGACTTGGTTGGATTTTTCGAGTTGATCGAATTCTTTTTTCATGAACAGTTGGAAGCAGGGTTCAAAGTAATTTTTTCCCCTGTAGGATATTTGCGACCGAGCATATCTCTCATTTATCTTTTGATTTTTTTAAAATTCAAGGTAATTGGGACAATTGTCTTTTTGCTGAATAGTAAAGTGAACAAATCAGATGAGGAGAAATTATTTTGAGGTTAATAAAAAAAGAAAATGAACAGAGAAAGTTTCTGGACAAAATCAGAAAATTTCAAAACTCAAAACGTGAATCTGATTTGTTTGAGATTATTTGTTGTTTTATTGATTTTCGTGGTTCTGTGCATAGTGACTGAGTATATTTTTTGATAAATTATTCAATTGTCTTAAATTTTTTTCTTAGTAGTTTGCTCTGAAAAGTCTTTAAAAGAAGCTTTGGTTCAGAAAAATTTATTTCAATTGGCAAGAGCTTTATTTTACAACCGAAAAGGAAGTTTAAATGAATGTGTAAAAAAATTAAAATTTACAAGCAAAAATTGAGTTAAATTTTATGGTCGTTGTCACTCTCTTCCCTAAGTGGCACACAAGGTTTTCTTGTCAACAGACTTAGTTTATCCTGTTGATTGATTTTGTTTGAGCCAATTTTTTATTGTACCTTTTATCACGATTTGTTTCAATTTTTCGCCAATCATGCAGGGCAACTCTTGAAGTACTGAAACGCCTTTTTTGATCTCTGTAGAAAATGTCAACCTCAATCATTTCTACGAAAACTGTCCTTTGTAGTAAAGTGTTACTTGTAGGAAATTGAAACCTGTTTTCGTATCCACAATTTCATTAAAAATTTTTTGATTGAATCATATGAAATCCCGTATTTTTTTTGTAGTGTCTTAGAAGTTTGATTGTAAACTCTTTAATTTTTTTGCTCTCAAAATCTCTCCATTCTGAAAGATCTATGATAATTTGCTCACTAGACTGGGAGATGTTTTTAAATTTGAGAATTTGGCAGATTCGGTACCAATTTCAATTTGGATGCAGTAACTCGCCCGTTCTATCAGGAATGATCATCTTTTGGGATAGATTTCAGTTTCTTCAAAGAAATTTTTTCATGATGCTGGAAAGAAGTGAACTGAAGGGGTTTTTCAAGTGAAATGAAATATTTTCAATTCAGCTGTGTCTTATTACCAGCTAAAAAAAGGTTTTGGTTAAATTCTCTAAAAAATGTAGAATTTATCTGAATTTAGTCAAAAGGTTTTCATTAATTCAGTCTTTTTGCTTAAAAAAGAGAACAAACTGTCTTCCTGATTTGGTTGATTTTTTAAATTTAAGTGAGGTTTTGTAGAATAAAATTTTTTGTTGGGTTGAATCGAATTGCAAAAAAAACTCTAAAAAGTTGAAAAATGCCATGAAAACTACTACTATTAATCAGAATCTTGAATGAGCTGATTTATTTTGACTGAAACACAGTTTATATGAAAACAAAAATTCAACAATTTTTGGTAATTTTTTCAACAAATACTGGAAAATTACCTGATATTTGTTTTTTGTGTTAAGTCTTGATAAAAACAATTTTTTTGGCAAAATTTTTCTCAAATATCCAAGATGCTAACCCTATAGGTTCACTTCACTCAGACAAAAAAATTTTTTTATTCAGTCATATTTCAATTACTAAAAATGCAAACCTTCACAAAACAATACTGGGCCTTACAATTATCAACAAACATCAAGTATCCCGAAATTTGTGACAGTTCATTCAAAGTATAGTTGATATAGGCAACATGCTTCAACCCTTCATTTTCCTTTGCAGCGATGAGTCGAATCCGAGTGTAGGGTGGTTTGTTCACAATGTAAAAACTGATTTTGACACACACCCTTATCATGTTGCAAGTTGCTATTTCATATACCCATTTGCAGATTTCAAGTAACTGGTCCATAGTTGATTCTTTACCAGAATTGGCTTAATAAATAGGTTCAAGGCAAAATTTTCAGCATCATGAACAACAATGTTCCGCATTGCTGATATCTTCTGTCCTTCTTCTTCACCAGGATAGACTTGGTTGGATTTTTCGAGTTGATCGAATTCTTTTTTCATGAACAGTTGGAAGCAGGGTTCAAAGTAATTTTTTCCCCTGTAGGATATTTGCGACCGAGCATATCTCTCATTTATCTTTTGATTTTTTTAAAATTCAAGGTAATTGGGACAATTGTCTTTTTGCTGAATAGTAAAGTGAACAAATCAGATGAGGAGAAATTATTTTGAGGTTAATAAAAAAAGAAAATGAACAGAGAAAGTTTCTGGACAAAATCAGAAAATTTCAAAACTCAAAACGTGAATCTGATTTGTTTGAGATTATTTGTTGTTTTATTGATTTTCGTGGTTCTGTGCATAGTGACTGAGTATATTTTTTGATAAATTATTCAATTGTCTTAAATTTTTTTCTTAGTAGTTTGCTCTGAAAAGTCTTTAAAAGAAGCTTTGGTTCAGAAAAATTTATTTCAATTGGCAAGAGCTTTCTTTTACAACCGAAAAGGAAGTTTAAATGAATGTGTAAAAAAATTAAAATTTACAAGCAAAAATTGAGTTAAATTTTATGGTCGTTGTCACTCTCTTCCCTAAGTGGCACACAAGGTTTTCTTGTCAACAGACTTAGTTTATCCTGTTGATTGATTTTGTTTGAGCCAATTTTTTATTGTACCTTTTATCACGATTTGTTTCAATTTTTCGCCAATCATGCAGGGCAACTCTTGAAGTACTGAAACGCCTTTTTTGATCTCTGTAGAAAATGTCAACCTCAATCATTTCTACGAAAACTGTCCTTTGTAGTAAAGTGTTACTTGTAGGAAATTGAAACCTGTTTTCGTATCCACAATTTCATTAAAAATTTTTTGATTGAATCATATGAAATCCCGTATTTTTTTTGTAGTGTCTTAGAAGTTTGATTGTAAACTCTTTAATTTTTTTGCTCTCAAAATCTCTCCATTCTGAAAGATCTATGATAATTTGCTCACTAGACTGGGAGATGTTTTTAAATTTGAGAATTTGGCAGATTCGGTACCAATTTCAATTTGGATGCAGTAACTCGCCCGTTCTATCAGGAATGATCATCTTTTGGGATAGATTTCAGTTTCTTCAAAGAAATTTTTTCATGATGCTGGAAAGAAGTGAACTGAAGGGGTTTTTCAAGTGAAATGAAATATTTTCAATTCAGCTGTGTCTTATTACCAGCTAAAAAAAGGTTTTGGTTAAATTCTCTAAAAAATGTAGAATTTATCTGAATTTAGTCAAAAGGTTTTCATTAATTCAGTCTTTTTGCTTAAAAAAGAGAACAAACTGTCTTCCTGATTTGGTTGATTTTTTAAATTTAAGTGAGGTTTTGTAGAATAAAATTTTTTGTTGGGTTGAATCGAATTGCAAAAAAAACTCTAAAAAGTTGAAAAATGCCATGAAAACTACTACTATTAATCAGAATCTTGAATGAGCTGATTTATTTTGACTGAAACACAGAAAACAGCTAATTTTATAACAACCGACAAGTTTTTCGAAACACTTATCACCTTAGCTTTTGTTCTGGAAATCTGATTGTATAAATTTTTAATGGAAACTTCTAGTATTTGGAAGGTTCAGAAAAGCCTAGGGGATAATAAGTAACATCTTGATATGCAATTCTAGGAGTTAACGTGTAGATTCTAACGTTTAAAAGACTCTAGAAGTTAATGAGTAATGACGTGATTTTATCTGGTGGAATTACTATTTTTGGGCCCTTGCGTCAAACAGTGTTCATTGAAATCCCTTTGCAGCAATTCCACTATGTGCCACACCTAAGTTGAAATGTCCATTTGTGCCAAACAAACTCCGGAGAGGGTTTCTTGCACCTAGATTTGTACTAGATCAGGTGAAAATACTAGCGAGTTCATAAGGTTGCTGTTTTGCACTGAAAAGATCATTTGTAGCAACAAGTTGAGTAAAAGATACAGAGTAAAAAAATTACTGATTTACATGTGCGAGAGGATGTAGTTGACAGTAGTTAAGTTGAAATTGAAACTTTTAGAGCTGAGAGAAGTGGTTGTTGACGATAGTTAAATTAAAAAGAAATTACTTTGGGTTAAGAGTGAGGGATACCTTCAACTCAAATGTGTGGGCTTAACCAATCAGATATGATTTTAGTTTTTCGGCTTGTATATGTCTGTAATCAGATTTCAGCTCCCTTATACGTAAATTAATATTGAAGTCGTGTCCAATCAGAAATAAAGTTCCATTTTTTTATTACTTTGTAGACATTGTCGTATCCAATCACAAAAAATGTCGAATTTTGTTCTGGTTGTCGTATCCAATCAGAGAAACAATTACCTTAAGGACCTAAATATTCCAAATAACTAAAAATATACACAAAGGAAATTACAAAAATGAAGGACCAAAAGTTAATTGATGTGAAATATCGTCGATATAAGTAACAAAAGAGGAAAAAAATACAACAAGCAGCATCTCTGCAGGTTTTTTCATCAAATCGACTGATTTTTTTTGTATGTAATCTATGACAAATTGTTGATTTTTGAGTAATTAGTCGAATACTCTAATTTTGATGAAAATTTGAGATAATAGCTCAAATTCGATGAATGTTTCAAAAGCAACCTCTGGAAGTCTTATTCCAATCTCGATCATGCGGAGTTTTTTTTTAGAAGGAAATTTTTTGAAATGAAGACTACTAAAAAATGAATAGTACACATATAAAAAATCGTTTTATAACTTGCACAACTGTTGTTAATTATTTCATGTAGTTTTTTCTAAATTCTTTTTGATACTGTAGATTGATTGAGTCTGCGAAGTACATGTGATGACGTTTGAGGGTTGTTGTGAATCCTGAGAGATCGTATTCGAGTGCGGGGTGGTGTCTTGTAGGGTATCAATTTCGTGAAACAGAGCGATACGTCGTGCATTCTCACTATTAGTTCGTAAATGATCGAGTAGCGAGTTATAAGGTTGTTTTGCCAGAGCAAAGCGTCATTTGACAAAGATACGTACGTTTGAGTTTTGACATCGAGTTGACCATTGCTATGTTTGAAGGGATTCCTTTGTTGCGATGTATGCTCTTTTCTTCATATCCAATGAGGTTTGTGGCTGGGGCAAGCAAAACCAATAAATTTGCCTTTCCATTAACGGAAAAACGCTGACTGTATCTTCCTTCTGTTGTTTGTGTAAAATGTTCAGTGAAATATACAGTAGCCTATGCTCAGTAGCTTATCTCTGCACTCTGTTATTTCAGTTTTAGTTAAAAGTTTCTTTGTTATTTTCACAGAAGTTTTTCAGTCAGTTCCTTTTTTAAGAGTTGCTCACCCAAGAGTCACTCTCAACAAAAAAATTGGGTTGGTGTTACAACAGTGATATAGTTCGGTGGGTTAAACCGGCTCTGGTGCATGATCAGGACATCCTTCATTCGAGAGTACGGCCAGTTGGAAAATAAGTGTTGGTGTTTTTTTTTTGAGTAGAGCCTTTTCTGGTTAAAGTCTTCCCTTTTCTTTGCAGCAGGTGTTTTGTCAGTTGTATTTGTGGTATTTCATTGAATCATATGAAATCCCGCATTTTTTTTGTAGTGTCTTAGAAGTTTGATTGTAAACTCTTTGATTCTTTTGCTCTCAAAATCTCTCCATTCTGAAAGATCTATGATAATTTGGTCACTAGACTGGGAGATGTTTTTAAATTTGAGAGTTTGGCAGATTCGGTACCAATTTCAACTTGGATGCAGTAACTTGCCCGTTCTATCAGGAATGATCATATTTTGGGATAGATTTCAGTTTCTTCAAAGAAATTTTTTCATGATGGTGAAAGAAGTGAACTGAAGGGGTTTTTCAAGTAAAATTAAATATTTTCAATTCAGCTGTGTCTTATTACCAGATAAAAAAAGGTTTTGGTTACATTCTCTAAAAAATGTAGAATTTATCTGAATTTAGTCAAAAGGTTTTCATTAATTCAGTCATTTTGCTTAAAAAAGAGAACAAACTGTCTCCCTGATTTGGTTGATTTTTTAAATTTAAGTGAGGTTTGTAGAATAAAGTTTTTTGATGAGTTGAATCAAATTGCAAAAAAAACTCTAAAAAGTTGAAAAATGCCATGAAAACTACTACTATTAATCAGAATCCTGAATGAGCTGATTTATTTTAATTGAAAAACAGAAAACAGCTAATTTTATAAAAACCGACAAGTTTTTCGAAACACTTATCACTTTAGCTTTTGTTCTGGAAATCTGATTGTATAAATTTTTAATGGAAACTTCTAGTATTTGGAAGGTTCAGAAAAGCCTAGGAGATAGTAAGTAACATCTTGATATGCAATTCTAGGAGTTAACGTGTAGATTCTAACGTTTAAAAGACTCTAGAAGTTAATGAGTAATGACGTGATTTTATCTGGTGGAATTACTATTTTTGGGCACTTGCGTCAAACAGTGTTCGTTGAAATCCCTCTGCAGCAATTCCATCATGTGCCACACCTAAGTTGAAATGTCCATTTGTGCCAAACAAACTCCAGAGAGGGTTTCTTGCACCTAGATTTGTACTAGATCAGGTGAAAATACTACAGAGTTCATAAGGTAGCTGTTTTGCACTGAAAAGATCATTTGTAGCAACAAGTTGAGTAAAAAATTTAGAGTAAAAAAATTACTGATTTAGATGTGCGAGAGAATGTAGTTGACAGTAGTTAAGTTGAAATTGAAACTTTTAGAGCTGAGAGAGGTGGTTGTTGACGATAGTTAAATTAAAAAGTAATGACTTTGAGTTAAGAGTGAGGGATACCTTCAACTCAAATGTGTGGGCTTAACCAATCAGATATGATTTTAGTTTTTCGGCTTGTATATGTCTGCAATCAGATTTCAGCTCCCTTATACGGAAAAATTAATATTGAAGTCGTGTCCAATCAGAAATAAAGTTCCATTTTTAGAACTTTGTAGACATTGTCGTATCCAATCACAAAAAATGTTGAATTTTGTTCTGGTTGTCGTATCCAATCAGAGAAACAATTACCTTAAGGACCTAAATCTTCCAAATAACTAAAAATATACACAAAGGAAATTACAAAAATGAAGGACCAAAAGTTGATTGATGTGAAAATAGGAAATATCGTCGATATAAGTAACACAAGAGGAAAAAAATACAACAAGCAGCATCTCTGCAGGTATTTTTCATCAAATCGACTGATTTTTTTTGTATGTAATCTATGACAAATTGTTGATTTTTGAGTAATTAGTCGAATACTCTAATTTTGATGAAAATTTGAGATAATAGCTCAAATTCGATGAATGTTTCAAAAGCAATCTCTGGAAGTCTCATTCCAATCTCGATCATGCGGAGTTTTGAACTATGAAAGCCTTTTAAAAAAGGGAGGAATACCGAACCTTGCTGGAGATTTTTGACAAAAATTGGGATTCGGATAGGGTATAAAAAGAGCCTTGGATAATTTTTCCTACAATTTTTTGATCAATTTCAAACTTTCGAGAATAGAGAGAGTTTTTTTCATTGTCAGGTGTAATTCAGCGTAATACGTGGCTCGAAAATAAGTTTTTTTGATTGAGAACAAAATTTTTTCTCTAAATAGTTTTTTAATTAACCGGATAAATTTTTTTTTACAAAATAAACGTCCAAAAAGTTATGAAAAAAGTATGAGTTAACATCTGTTTCAGCAATGAGAATTTCAGTTGATCAATTGGTTTTTTCCCTTTTCCTGTAAAGTAGCTCAAAAAAATCAAATGTTTTTTGAAGGAAATTTTTTCAAATGAAGATTTCTAAAAAAAATGGATAGTACACATATAAAAAATCGTTTTACAACTTGCACAACTGTTGTTAATTATTTCATGTAGTTTTTTCTAAATTCTTTTTGATACTGTAGATTGATTGAGTCTGCGAAGTACATGTGATGACGTTTGAGGGTTGTTGTGAATCCTGAGAGATCGTATTCGAGTGCGGGGTGGTGTCTTGTAGGGTATCAATTTCGTGAAACAGAGCGATACGTCGTGCATTCTCACTATTAGTTCGTAAATGATCGAGTAGCGAGTTATAAGGTTGTTTTGCCAGAGCAAAGCGTCATTTGACAAAGATACGTACGTTTGAGTTTTGACATCGAGTTGACCATTGCTATGTTTGAAGGGATTCCTTTGTTGCGATGTCTGCTCTTTTCTTCATATCCAATGAGGTTTGTGGCTGGGGCAAGCAAAACCAATAAATTTGCCTTTCCATTAACGGAAAAACGCTGACTGTATCTTCCTTCTGTTGTTTGTGTAAAATGTTCAGTGAAATATACAGTAGCCTATGCTCAGTAGCTTATCTCTGCACTCTGTTATTTCAGTTTTAGTTAAAAGTTTCTTTGTTATTTTCACAGAAGTTTTTCAGTCAGTTCCTTTTTAAAGAGTTGCTCACCCACGAGTCACTCTCAACAAAAATATTGGGTTGGTGTTACAACAGTGATATAGTTCGGTGGGTTAAACCGGCTCTGGTGCATGATCAGGACATCCTTCATTCGAGAGTACGGCCAGTTGGAAAATA
The DNA here is from genome assembly GCF_963678635.1 of Symsagittifera roscoffensis. Taxonomy (NCBI): domain Eukaryota; kingdom Metazoa; phylum Xenacoelomorpha; order Acoela; family Convolutidae; genus Symsagittifera; species Symsagittifera roscoffensis. The sequence goes on from NC_087065.1 coordinate 44,430,200, forward strand.
AGTGTTGGTGTTTTTTTTGAGTAGAGCCTTTTCTGGTTAAAGTCTTTCCTTTTCTTTGCAGCAGGTGTTTTGTCAGTTGTATTTGTGGTATTTCTCAAAACGATTTTTATTTGATTAGTGTTGATTTGGGGTCTATTAAGATTTCATGTGGTCTTAAAAACTTATATGTATTTCAAAAGAAAATTTTATTCAGTTTGATCTGCTTTGAGTATAGTCAAATTTTCCTGCAAATTTTGGTAGTACAATGGTGTTCAAAGGCTGCACTCGTAAATTCAGCTTCATTCCTTATTCCAATTAGGTTATGAGAAATCTTGGACCGGGTGAAAGCTGTATAAAATTGTTATAAGTTAAATTGGAAATTTCATTTAATTTGTTCACTACAATTGTTATGCGAAGTTATCAAGATTTTTAAGAAATTTGTGTAAAAGTGAGAACTCGGGGAGTGATTACAAAGGTTTACAAAACTTATCGACAAAAAACGGTTACTTTTATTCTTACTTAATTACTCATTTTTACTTCAATTGAGCTACTAATTTAATTCTGACTATTAATTTCAATTTTAATGTCTACAATTTTATCATTTATTAGCATTTACTGAAATGATTTGATGATCAACATCACAGCAAACTGGTAAGTGAATTGTTTTACTTAATTAGTTTCAAAAAACAAATAAAACCTAAACATTTTTTTGAAGTCAGGGCCGACAATAAAACCCATTGGTAAAAATTTAATGAGGCTGATGTTCTGATACAATTTAATAAGTTTATGATTAATTTTGGTGCCATGATTTAATTGTAGAAGCTGATTTTGTTAGGTTGGATTTGTTCGTATGGGTTGGTCATGAGTCGGAATTCTTTTGTAAGGATAACATTAGTTTTGGGACAAATTTTATGCTTTTGCGCTACGGGATGGTAGATTCGGAGAGTGCCGTGCAGGTTAGTACATATTTTACATTACGTGAAATTCAAAAAGTAAGGTGTACAATTTGAGCTGAAAAACATGTTTTGATGGTGAGAGTCTTGTATAAAGTGCAACTGAATTTAAAAAATTGATAAATTATTTTGTTTTTAACATTCCCTCTTGGAAACAGTTAACATCTCTTTCTCTTAGAGCGAGGAAATTGATCGTTAGTTAGAAAAAGTAGAAGCAGCTGAAACATGATTCATAAACCTTGTGTTTTTCAAGTGCCTTGACGTGATCAAAAACTTCGTTTGAGCAATGCAAATTGAAAATTTATTCTACTTTAATTTAAAAATGGTAATTTTGAGTTTACTGCAGGGTCGGTATTGTATGGTGAACCTTCCGTGTATCTAAAGAGGTTGTGATTGTATTATGATATGGCGGCTTGGGTGGACTAACGTGCGATTTAGAGATTGATTATCTAGAACTCAGCAAGGTTGGTAAAGTCTTTTAATGGAATTGCCTTAGTCAGTTGGTAAAAACTGTGAGAAAAAATTCGTCGTCATCAGATTTTCTAAGTGGTAAGCTAAGTTGAATTTGAAAAAAACAAAAGCAAAAACAAGGGAGTGAATGATTATGATGGTTTGGTCTGCATAAACATCTCGTCGGCTTCTGGGTTCCTCATTGTCGAAACAGCATCGCCGTGAGATAAATGGTATAGGTTCGTATAGAAAATAGTTTGAGTTGTCCTCTATGATGATCGCTTCGGTGAAGTCGGGATGTGGAGGGATGGTTGACTAAGTAAATGAAAGGGTTGATTGGGTTTTTCATTTCATTAGTAGGGGTTGTGCTCGGTATGGGTTGTTACGAATGGAAGAGGTTTCTGAGGGTGAAACGGAGTGGGTTAGTTGTTGTATAATGATAAGTGTAGAAGTTGTTGGTGCTGGATGAAATTGCGTAAAACAGGTTCAAATTTTTTGTCAATTCTGGAGCTTGAGGTGTCAATTTTAGCGCAAAATTGTTGTGAGCGCTGGTGGTTAGCGTTTGTGAAGTTCAATGAGGCTAGCGTCGTGTAGGAGTTAGATGAGAGGGTGATGAAAAGATTATTGGGACTGATAGGTGTAAAAGGTTTTATTCACAAACTATTGATTTCCCCACATCAAAACGCACCGTTAAGCGAATCGCCGTACGAACCAACATGAGTTACCTACCCTCATTTTCACAAGTCTGAGGACGAATAAGACAAAAAAGTCAAAACCAGGGTGGAAAAATTGGAATGTTATAACGGTAGGGGAGGGAAGATGAGGTCAGTGATGGATGTAAGCGAAAGTTGGCATTTGAGGGCTTAAGCATCGCCGCTGACACACCTGGCAATTTTAAGATTCCTTCGATTCACCTGGAAGTTTTAGATTCCGAGCAAAGCCCTACTACCTACTTTTCCCTAAAACCTTTTACACCTATCAGTCCCCAAGTTTCTGTAATCACACTCTCAACTAACTGCTACAGACTATTGATTCCAGCACATCAAAACGCACCATTAAGAGAACCGCAGTACGAACCAACATAGTTTACTACCCTCAATTTCACAAGTCCGAGGACGAATAAGACATCAGGTCAGTAATGGATCTAACCAAAACTTGGCGTTTGAGGGCTAAAGTGTAAGAGAGAGATCGGTAGAGGGTTCCAATATAGCGGCTCAATGTGGGCTTAAGTTTTTATTCTTATGAGGAAAATGATTTGTATGAAGGCGTTCTCTTGTTTGTTCACATGTGTCGTTTTGAATGTACTGTTGATAAGAAACATGAAAGATTAGAGTAGATTGGGTTTTGATGAAAGTTTGATCGTAGAAGTTTTGATCGAAGTTATACAGGGTAGAGAAGGGGTTGTTGGTAGAGATTAGGATGACTTTTCTGTTGGATTGTCAAGCGGGTCATTAACTAAATTTAATTCAATGTTTGGAAAATAGTTCTTTTTTCTTGTATGGGAGACATTGTTAGGGTGTCGAGGAAGAGACTGGTTTAACTCTTAAATGTGCTGAGGTTAGCGTAGAATCAATATCCGTCGGAAAAAGATTGAAGGGAAGGATTTTTTGAAATTATTTCTGATTGTGGTGTTGAAAAAGCTGATGGTTTTGACGGAGACATTTTATTAAAACGAATTCTTAATGTTGGGGGATTTCTAGTTCGTCTTGGATGATTCATTTTTCTAGAACTGTTATTCATTGTGCTTGGTTTCGACTTTGATGTTTTATTCGTCTTCAGACTTGAGAAATTGAGGGTTGGTAAGTTATGTTGATTCCAACTGCGGTTCGCTTAATGGTGCATTCTGATATGCGAGAAACAATAGTTCTGATACCGGTGCTTGTCAATCTTCAAGAGTTTAGGGATTTTCTTTCTACGAAGTTCGAATCAATATTTGAGAAATGTTTGATGATGTGGTTTGGTTTTTTGATTTTGGGGGAAAGTTGGGCCGGGTTTTGGATTGGGTTGATAGGTGGGGAAGTCGGGTTGGGTTTTTGATCAGCAGTTTTGATTTTAATTTTGGGGTTTTCATTTTTTGTGCTGGATAATTATCCTCAATAAAAAAATTATTTTTGTTCTGATTAGAAAAAAAATCATACACGGCTTAAAAATATTTAAAAAACTAAAATTAATGATGCTTTTAAAATCAAAACGGTTGTAAAAAGTAAGAGAACATCTTTCGTTGAAAATATTTCTCAGCATTTGGGTTGGAAATTGCTTAAGATTAAAGTTAATCGTATCTGGTTAGGAGGGTCAATTGTTGGTGAAAGGGACAGATACACTAAAAGATGTAATTGAAATTAAAAATAGATAAAATTAGTCAGAAATTGAATAATTAAAAACCAAGTATGTCTCCCAAATTAAAAAAAAATGCTGAAAGAACTTAAATTGTTCACTGTTGTGACTACTCGTTTGAAACTGAGCTTTCGGAAACTGATTTGATTTAATCAAAAGGTTTCAGAGTTTTATCCTCAGTGTTTTTTAGTCAGTGTCGGATTTGTTTTTTGAATTTCGTCATGAGGATTGAAAAATGAGAATTATTGGTCAAGGAGAGTCTGGAGGTTTTGATAAAGTGTTGCAATTTCCTACTTTTGTTTAAAAAATAAACAGGGTTTTTTGTGAGATTTCTGTGCCAGAGGCTAACCGCTGTTGATAAATTTTCACTCAAGGCTAATTTAATTTTTTTTTGTGTGAAAAAAATGGGTGTATTAATTTATCTAATCTTGTTGTTTTTTTTTCAGGGTTCTCGACAAGGTTGAAAGTTTAAGATGATATTTGTTTGAGTCAAAAATGAAGCTTGTCTTTACTTTTCATTTGGAGGTCCTTAAGTCTTAGGTATAGTTCTAGAATAATTTAAGGCTATGTCGTTTATTTGAATGGTGGTGGCGAATGAAAGATCGTGAAAGAGAGAAACGCTGTCATCTCTCAGAAAAAGAGATGACATTTTAAATGTATACAAGCCTAGTGAAAGAATTCAAAATTAAAGTAATTATTTTGACATCAGGAAAGTGATGAGGTTTTTGTGTGGTAGTTAGTCAAGTTGCTAAAGGTGGATTTATAATTTTGTTTATTTTAGAGGGATAGTGGAATTCTACTTTGAATCAAATTTTCGGCCATGGAAGAATTGTCTGATAATTTTTTCAAGGTTGATTTTGTAGTCTTGAAGATTCACGTTGTAATCATTTTTGTCTTTTTGACGGGTTGAAATCTTTTTTGTTATTTCTTTTCTAAACTTTGGTCAATTAATTTGTAGCTGACATCACTTACTTTTTCGAAATTTGAGTCGGGTCTTTTCTATTTTTTTGTAAATCCTTAGATATTTGTTTAAAATTTAAAAGAATTGATAATATTCAAACTTGTCATTTTTTCAATCTGAAATTGGGGTAAAACGCGAATTTTTTTGTGATTGAAATTTTTTTGTAACATTTTGTTTGTTACTTTTGGTTATCTATCGTCGTGTATTGTATCTTTAATTAAAAACCATTCAGCATTTAAACGTGAAGCTTTTTTTTAGTTGGCAGATGATGAAAATGATTGCCCTCGTGGATATGTGGTGGAAGACTGGAACATACTGAAGCTTTTGATGGTTTGCAGTGTCCTTCTACTTTTTCGGAGCATTAGCTCTAAACATTATTTGTTGACCTTACTTTTGGTTGAAGGCCATCTCGTAAAATTTTAAGCCACAGATTTTAGTTATTTGTAAATTAAATGCTGGTGGAAAAATTTAATGTGCGTTGACTATCCGGTGTAGTTCTTCTTGTTTCCGTTGATAATACATGATAAATATTCTTGTATTTTGCGATTCGCGGCAAAGTCCGTTTTTCTATGAAGCCTGTGAAGTTTGTATTTTGTGTTTCAAATTGTATAAAAGGCATAAGGATAAGATTTTTTTATTTATATATTCAGTGGTAATGTCTATGACTAGTATTTCAGGTAGTTCAAAATTTGATATCCATTTTCTGTAGAAGGTTGTGAATTCACAATAAGCAATACAACGTGATACTGGGTTCGCGGCGGCTCAATATGTAATTGCGTCTTCGATTACCATAGTGTAAGAGTTCCCTTTAAGGGTGTGATACTGAATCTTTTGTTTCAAATCATATTCGGTGGTTAACATGTCTGTCCTAGTCTTGTGTTTCTAATCAACCTTGTTTCATTGCAATTTGTCTCTGATCTGGGAAAAATTTGCTTAGTTGGAGTGTTACGTAATCGTTACAGAGTATTTTGATCAAAATTGGTGCAAGTGGGAGTCAAAAGTCTTGTATAAATGTTGACAATTTTTTTCTGAAACACCGTATCAGGGGTGTTCAAAATTAGATTGCAACTAAAATTCGCCCGGAAGTGCTCACCGACTGATGTAACATTCGCCCGGAAGTACATACCGACGGAAAACAAAGCTAGGTCCTCAAACGACTGGCTAGCGTCTAAACACAGCTTCACATGCTTTTAATCCTCTCTTCCAAAGCCAGTTCAATGTGTGGTCCATTAACATCGGGTCGACAAAAACGTTACTATTTAAAGCTATCGCCCAGATCGCGCATATTAACTTAGTTACATGCAACAATAGTGAGCTCATGGCTGGGTCTCAGTATCCCCAGACTACGAGGTCACTCCTAAAAATAGGGCTACTACTTACAATCATAATACTATTGTTTTGTTCAGTAGATAAAATTCATCGTATCCATCGGAGATAGATCAACCCTTTCCATCAACTCCTAGCTTCTCAAATTCCGGAAAAGGAATTAGATGTTAATTAAAATCAGTTGAAGACATACCAGGGAGCTATTAGTTGTTTTTAAAAACCAGTCTCAGTCTCTTCCCAAGACCCTGAAAGCCATCTCTGAGACCTTGAGACCCTGAAAGCCATGTGTGTGATGAGTGTATAGTATGGAAAGTTATTGAAAATCAATTTAAAGATAAACACTGTACTTTATTATCAAAAGGGAGAAAATCTAAAATATAAGTTTTTTCTTTATAGATATGTTAATAATTTTTCGAAAATAGCGAGTACTTCCTAAAACAGTGATAGCTGCTTTAGCAGGATTTGTCATACAATTTTGCCGATACTTCAATTGCGGATAACTTATGGTTTTCGTGAGCAAGTCAGTTAACAAAAGTGTACATTGTGAAAAATGTTTACTTTTCTTACATATGTGTTAGAGGAAAACTGTCAAAGTGGTCTTTTAAATCTAAAACATTTTTAGTGTATCTTTTAATTGTACCGAATGGTCTTGCAATATTTTTTGTATCGGTTAATTTTAGTTTTTTTTTCTAGTGGGACTGTCTTGATTTTTTTTTGTGAAATTTGCTTATGGTGTTTCAATTTGCGTTAATTTTTCTTCCATAAAAAAATGGGATGAGTTGAAACGTGTTTCTACCTAATCGGATTACTTCAAAATAGTTGTTTTTACAATGCTAAATATGAAGGAAGCGCTGCAATTTTTTTATTTGTTTGTTTTTTGAGTCTTCTTTTTGTACTTCAAAATTGCATTTTAATTGTGGCGGTGTTTTATCTTTTCCAAGGAAAAACATTATCTTTTGCGAATTTTCAACTGTAGTTTTTTCGTAAGCAATTCTTTTGATGAATTTTTACAAAAGATATCTACTAGGGCAATTTTTCTTCCTGCTGTTTAGACTAAGTGGAGACTAGCAAAATTCACTAAAATCAGTACATGGATTGATACAGGATACATCAAGCCAAATCTTAATTTTAGAGAATTTTTTTTACTCTCTTAAAAGTCTAAACAGCAGGAAAAAGCTTTGCCCTACCAGATGCACAGCAAAAATACATCAAAAAAATTGCTTACACGAAAAAGTACAGTTGAATTTTCACGAAAGATGAACTATTACTTCGAATACTATTTTCAAAGATCTTCTGTTTGCTGAAATGTCAACTGTGTGAATAAATGGGTTGCCTTTTGCTTGAGGTTCTCTGCTTACAGTTGATCTTATTTCGTATTTTACAAGTTTTTCAAAAATTCTATATATTTTGCATCTTTTTCATTTGCGCGTTAATTCTTTAAAATTGCTTCTGGCTTTAGTGGAGGATGATGTTACGGTGGTTGATAATTTCCTCCACTAAATTTTGATGGTAACTAAACATTAGGGTATTTTGACAACAATTTTGCTAATTATTCATACTCACAGTTAGATTTCTTTGTTAATCTAGTGTTTATTTGGATATTTGAAATGAAGGTTTAAAGCACGGTCTTTATGCAATTTTATCGGTGTTTCTTTTTGGCTCTTTAATTATATAACTATAAAATACTTAGACCAATCATCATTGTGTACAGTAGATTGACAAAACTTGATAATCTTGATCTTTCAATTTACTCGTTATCCTTTTTTTTTCAAAATAGCTGTGGTGTAGCATTTGTTTCACAATATCTTAAAAATCATGTAGCAAATTGTTTTTAGTTGTTGAATTTTTAAATACGTGTAGTTCGATATTATCTGGGTCCATACTTTTTTGCATATTTTTTGTCGTTATTGTTATGCAAACAAATAATGTGATTTGGTCTGATTTCAAGGTCAGCTATATATAGTTTTTGTGTCTTTTGGCTGTTTTCCTACTGATGTTTTAAATGTTCAGGATTTGTTTCTTTGTTTTAGAAATTATAGAACTTTGACAAAAAGAGGTTGCTTTTTCGGTGTTCGTAAAAATGTTAATGAAATATGGTTTTTTCGTTTATACTCATTTTCAGTTTAAAATTAACGATTTTTTTTGTTCGTATCTGTTTTTAAAAAAAAAGATTCCCACTACATTTTGTTTTATTTCTGCGCTACAGAACATAAATTTTAAAAGATTGATTGAAGGTTTATGATTTTCGATTGCTTTTGTCGTTTGTAATTAAAGTTATTTTGTACTTTGTGAGGTTGCTTATTTGCTTATTGTACGTTGAAGTAACATATTTGGGTTAGCTTCTGAATTTTATTCAATATAGCTAAGTTTAAGATGTTTGAATCTGCTCTTGAATCAATTGAACAGTCTTTCAAGAAAGAATGGGTGGTTGTAATTTTGTATGACTCTTTTGAATCTCTAAAAAAAATTGGTATATCCAATTTTGTTTTGTGTAGAGGTTGTCGTAGTTGCATTTTGGTATATGCGACTGGTATTTTCTTGATTTGTTTATTGGTGTGATATATCTGTTCTTTCACTGCTGCCTGAATCATCTGTACTGCAATCAGTTTGGCCATTTTGATAATAGTCTGAGTGAACGAGGATTTCAAAACCAAAACTATCTTTCAACAGGTTGATCGTAAGTGTAGTTCCGGTGTCACTGTCATCTGTTTTGTCTGAGCTATTCCAGTATAAAGAACTCAATTGGAGATCTGGTGTTTCTTTAGTTTCAACTCCTGATGTATCAGAAGTTGTTTCAGGTTAAGATTGTACTTGATTTAATTGTCAATGGTGTTTTGGTGTGCTGCTTCAAATATTTTGATATGGTCAATGGTCAGTTGCAGTTCTTTGAATATTTTTGACTTGACACTTTAATGGAGCTACAATTTGTATTACTATAATAACTAGAATTTTCATGTGATGTAATATTTTGTTTCTATTATTAAAATTTTTATTCGAGTAATTTTTGCAACGGTAATTTGAAAAAATAATAATTGCAGTTTTTGAGTATTTTCGAGAACTATCATTTGAGAAGTTTCCAGTTCAATTTTTTGAGTATGATCGAATTCTGTTGTAGTTTGAATAATCAGTTCTCTTTGAAAATGGTTGTGATCAATTATTTCTAAATTGTTTGTTTTGGCTATTAGAACGGCTATATCTGTTTTGTGTTATATGAAAGGAATTTTTTTTTTCTGATGGTCTTCCTCAGAAGTTGTTATTATATGGAGGTTGTGACTGTTTTAATTGTAGTTAAAAGGTAGTGGTTTTCTTGATTTTTTCTTACCTTGTATAACTTTATTTCGTAAATTTTGATTTTTTTTCGCGTTCTGATGAATTTTTTTTTTAGTTTTGCATTTCGATTTGATTGATTTTGTTGTTTCGTCTACGTTCAGCAATACCGTGTCCATATCATCTACAATAAAAACACGATTTTTAAATAATTACTTTCCTTCAAAAATTGTTTGTTTTTTCAATACATTGAGTCCTTGTATAATTATTTCTGCTAACTTTTTTTCTCGATCTTGCAATTGATTTTAATGTTGAATGGTTGTCTGACTTACTAATATATGTTGCAAGTTTTTGGTTTATTCTAACTTCACTGCTTGCTCTGTTTTGTCTACAAGCTTTCTAAAATTGATATTTAGTTGAAGAATTAAAAAAGGATTTGATGATATTTCCTTACCATTATTTTAATAAACAAGTATGTTTAAAGAGTATATAATTGTTATAAGTGTTTCTGTTCTTATAGCGAATTGTTGGATTAATCCGTTTGGTAGTCTATGGATTTCGTTTTAAGAAAGATTTTGAAAGATTTTGAAAGAAACGTTTGCAATCTGATTTTGTTTCTTTTGGTTGAACTGAGAACCACTTTTGTGCTGCTCTATGAAGTGTGCTTTGTATTAGTGCTGTACGTCTATGTATTCATTTTTGATGAAGATGTGTTTATAGGTTGAGGCGTGTATTCAAAGTTAGATTAGCTGTAGCAGCCTCTAAACAGTTCTCGACTGGGTTTTCAGAGTCCATTCCTATGAAAACCATAAAGGATTGTTCGATGTAATTGATTATTCACCAATAAGGTCTCGATTCATTGACAATTGAATTGATATTGTTGTATAAGGTCTTCGAGCGAAGTTTGATCTCATGTTGGTGTAGGTAATATCATCGTGAAGTTTCTTTTTTTTTGTTTCAGGTTGGTAGCTTTGAATATATAGTGATTTGTGCACTTGTATGTTTTGACTTGGTAGCATAAAACTCTGTTTCATCGGAATCTTTTTCTGTGATTTTTTGTTTGATTGGTTCAAGTTTGGTGAAAAATTATCTGGTTTAAATATATCATCTGGGTCATCGAGAATATACCGTTGGTCTTTTTTATAATGAGATTTGTTTGGTTGTTGAAAATAAAATCAATCTCTGAGAAGTGATTTTGATTATCTCTATTGATTCATCCCTGATATACTTCAAATCATTTATTTTGTTGAAAAAATGTGTATTTTTCAGAGTGATCTATTCGTCTGTCATTTTTCATTAGAACTGACAGATTGTGATTTGTACTTTTGGGTTGTTGTTGGTACTAAGTATGATTGCGAGGTTGTGTTAATAATGAAGTTATTGTTGGGTTGTTTGTTAAGATAAATAGTTGCGACAGTATCATTTTTTTTATTTTTATTTTTTCCCTTTCGAAGTGTCCTATTAAAAACTCTTAATTCTTAGACGATGGGTTCCAATGGGGAAAGGGTTTCTTTAGTCTTTGATTTTAACTTGGTTCGTTGGAGAATTTTTTTTCCGTATGTGGCAATTGAAAGGCCTGATTTATTGGTAAGATGCTGTGTTGTGTTGTCACTGGCATTGAGGGAACAAATTCCTACTTTGCAAATTGCGATTTGGTTCAAAAATTCGTTGATTTAACGTTGTTGTTTCGTCAAAACTTTTTAATGTATGCTTGAAGGTTGAATTCAAAATCGTGTTAATTGTTCTTATAAGAAATTGCCTGGCACGAGTTAATGGTGAACTTTAAGGTTGTGGTAGTGGAATAACTATACTAATTGAAATTTTTTGGAGCGCAGAGCTTAAAATATCATTTGGTATGTTAATGAACATATCAAGATACCATTTGGAGTGCCAAAAATAATTTTTTTCATCTGCCGAAACTGTATACTCTTCACAAATTCCACCAAAATTGGGTTCTTGAATGTTCTATGAGGTCTAAGTTTTACTAAAATTAGTCGATTATAAACCATGCTACGAACCTTGGAGGTCTTTTTTTACTTTTGATGATACTTTTGTTTCGGCGAGTTTTTTGTTGTAAATTGCATCTAAAAATTGTTAAAAGAAATTAAGTTCAGGTTTTACAAATGTATGACATGATATTTATAGCGGTGATACAAAAAAAATTCGTCTGTTTCTTTTTTGCAGACAAAGCAGTAAGCTGTTGCAAAGAAAACCTGAACAAAATTTGGAGTTTGCGCGTTGTGAGTTGAGTATTATATATATTTTCATTATATTCCATGAAAACTTGAAAAACCTAACTCTATGTCATATGTATGTAAATAATATATTGTTTGACTTTTTTGATCTGGTGAATGATTTTCAATTGTAAATATTCCATACCGTGAAGTTCTATTGCATAAATTAGGTAACTAATGGTCAATTATTTGTCGCATCTTATATATTTTTTCACATCTGGACATCTTTTTCACTCTTGATTGCCAAGTCTGTTGTTTTTCTCGAAAAAAATTAAAAGATTATGATAAAGTTGTGCTTGTCTAAGAGATGGGTCATTAGCGGGGTGTAAGACAAATGGTTGAAAAGAGTTATCTTCAAAGTTTTAATCATATCAACTTATTTTTTATGAAGTGGTTTTACTGTTGATGCCTAACCTTCGATATGTCTTATGAGCTAGTTTTAAGAAATGTTCCCACTGATTTTTTGTTTTTGTAATTTTTTTTTCGTCGTTTGTTTTTCATGGATGATGCTGTCGTTGTTTCGGAATCGGAAAAATGTCCTTCCGTACGTCTTCAATTTGTTGGTTTGTTTCTTGATCTTGTAGTTTTATCAGCTTAGTTGATGTGTCAGATGCTGAAATTGCGTTACGTTTCCTAGGGAAGCTTTTGCTTAAGATTTGTTTGTGTTTTAGAAAACGTGTTCTACTTTCTCTTTTTTTTCGAATTAATGTATCCATTTTTTTTGAAATATGCGTTATTACAAGGTCCTATTGGGAGTATTGAATAAGACAATTGTGTACTAAAGTAGTCTGCTAGTTTTTAGTGTACTATTGGTGTACTAACTTGTTAAAATCGATGTTCACATAAGTGTTAGGATGATTGATTGATGCAAAATCTAGGTGTTTTTTTTAAAACTGCCTGAACTGTCAGCTCTTACTCTTTTCGTGAATATCATCCTGATTCCTCTGATCGTATTGCCGTGGCAAAGCGGGCTGGGGAGAGAGATCATCGATTCAAAAGAATGATGTTTTTATGCTCTAAAACGTTGGTGTTTTGCATATTCAAGTAGTCTACTGCTGAATCTTAAGTAAGAACTTTTGCTCAATCATACTTAAATGGGCATAGATATGAAATAAAGGGTTGGAGAATAGAAGAGATTCAGGTTTCCACAAGATTCCGGTGTAAAAAGAACACAGAAAGATCGTTTGATATTTTTTAGAGCTGAATAGTTTTAAGTTTTGTAAGTTGACTGGGTCAAATTAGATTTAAGGTTTAAGTGAAGAATGAACAACCAAGTTTCTTCACTGTTTACCATAATTTAAATATGGATTTTAAAAAAACTATTGTCAGTGAAACCTGAATTGTTTAAAATAGACGGGAAGAAAAGAATTTGGAATATTTAGGTTGTTGGACACTGTTTTAAAAGGATTAATTGAATATAAAAAAGAAATGGGATCCAAGAAAAGTCTCGATGATCTAAGTTCAAGAACTAAATGAAATTAGAAGTTTTTTGTTCAAAGATCCAAGAAGAAGCCTTGGTCATCTGGTTTAATTGTTTAAATTCAGGGATTAAAAGTTCCAAAAAAAGATCAAGGAGATGTCTTGATTTTTTGATAATTAAATATCAGTTCAAAGATTTGATTGGTTGATGAACCAAGAAGGTCATGATGTTCTTGATTTAGCTTAGTTTATTGTTTAAAAGTTAAAATGTTTCAGGTAGGGCATTTAGAATATTGCCAAGAAATTATGATGATCATCGAGAACAAGTAATCTTCACCAAACTAACAAAAATTTATTTTAACACTAAATCGTTTCTTTTGTATAATTGTTTTTCTTTAAATATAAAACTAGAATAGAAAATTTTTAATAAAACTTACTGCAGTTTCAAATTTTTGAGTTTGTCATTTTGGTGGCAGGCTTTCGTCTTTTAGTTTTTGCTCTACTTGATTAGATCTATGGAGACGTGGATGTAAGCTAATTTAATTCTTTTGTTTGATCGTTTCTGAGACTAAATTGTTTTAGCTCTGCTCGAGACTCGTTCGGTCGCTCAAGATGAATTTTAACCCTGGGTGGCCTGCACAAAGAGTAATTTTTTGTTTCTTCGTTACACTATCTAGTTTGGACCGGATACGTTTTTACAATTCTTCAGTCTAATACCAATTTTATTCTCAATCTTGTCCTATATTCTTAGTCTCAAAAGATCTAGAGATATACTGGTCTATTGCGAGGAAAGAAGAAAAGAAGTAACTGATCCAAGAGAGTCTTATTGATCTTAAATTAGTTTATGTTAAAGTTTTGATTGTTTCAGGTATAGCCTTTAGAAGAATGCCAAGAAGTGATGATGATCCTCGAGAACAAAGATTTTTCACCAAACTACAAACCTTCAAAATTTTGTTTTAATAACAAACCGTTTTTTTGTATAATTGTTTTTTATAATTTTAAAACAAGAATACAAAATTTTTTCTAAAATTTACTGCAGATTCAAAATTATGTTTGATTGAGTTTTTGTCGACGTCAAGTTGGTAATTACTTTTTTAGTCCAGTATCATAGTGTACTATAAAATTTACGGGTCAATAAAATAAGTTTGCGGCTCTATTTAATGCATTTTATGTAGTTTTAAGAAAATTTACTGCACAAACAGTTTGTGTTATGTCGTCGTTGTCACTTCTTTCACGTTGCGATGCAGATTTTGTATGTTTGTTATTTTGGTGGCGAGCTCCCGTCTTTTAGTTTTGGCTCTGCTTGATTTTATTTATAGAGACATGGATGTAGGCTAATTTATTTCTTTTCTTTGATTGTTTCTGAGACTAAGTTAGTATTAGCTCTGCTCCAGACTCATTTGGTCGCTCAAGATGAGTTTTGATCCTGGGTGGCCTGCTGAAAAATTAATTTTTTCATTCTTCGTTACGCTATCTAGTCTCGAACGAATACGTTTGTACAACTCTTTAATCTAATAACAATTTAATTCTCATTTTTATCCTTTATTTCTTGGTCTCAAAAGATCTAGAGATATACTTGTCTATTGCGAAAAAAAAACTACTGATGATCTTGAGTTAGTTTACATTAATGTTTAAAAATTTGATTGTTTCAGATAAATCATTTAGATTAATGACAAGAAATGATGATGGTCCTCAAGAACAAAGAATCTTCACCAAACAAACAAAAAAAGTTTTCTATACCAAAATTTATTTTTGTATGTTTGTGTTTTATGAATCCAAAAGTTTGAATAGAAGTTTCTTTAAAAAAGTTTTTGAAGATTGAAATTTCAAGGTTAATTAAATTTTTGTCGACTTCTAGTTTTTATTTTATTAGTCTTTTATTTTATATTACTGAAAAAATAAGGTCAAAAAACTAAGTTTGCGGCTCCAAATACTGCAGTTTATATAATACTAAGAAGGTTTACTGCATAAATAGTTTGTATTTTTGTCGTCTTAGTCTGCTTTTTTTTTGCTTCGCGATGCAGATTTTGATGTTTGTTTTTTTTTGGTGGCGGGCTTCCGTCTTTTAGTTTTGGTTTGGCTTGATTAGGCTTTTAGAGACGTGGAAAAAAGCTAATTTATTTCTTAAGTTTGATGGTTTCTGACATTGAGTTAGTTTTAGCTCTGCTCGAGACTCTTTCGTTCGCACCAGATGAAATTTGCTTCTGGGTGGCCTGCTCATAGAGTAATTTTTCGTTTCTTCCTTATGCCATATGCTTTTGGCCGGATACGTTCGTACAACTCCTTAGTCTATTACCAGTCGTAATTTTATTCTTATACAGTATGACGTGATATTTATAGCGATGATACAAAAAGTTTTGTCTGTATCGTTTATGCAGACAAAGCAGTAAGCTGTTGCAAAGAAAACCTGAACTAATTTTAGAGTTTGCCTGTTGTGAATGGAGCATTATTTATTTTTTATTATTTTCTATGAAAAAGTGAAAAACTTAACTCTGTGTCATCTGTATGTAAATAATATGATGTTTGACTTTGTCGATCTGGTGAATGATTTTCAATTGTGAATGTTCCATACAGTGAATTCTATTACATAAACTAAGTAATGGTCAATGATTTGTAGATTTTTTCACATTCTGCAAACTTTTGTTTGCAAAGTCTTTTGTTTTTTCGTGAAAAAATAAAAGATTATGATAAAGTTGTGCTTGTCTGCGAGATGGGTCATTAGCGGGGTGTAAGACAAATGGTTGAATAGAGTTATCTTCAAAGTTTTCATCATACCAACTTATTTTTTATGAAGTGGTTTTATTGTTGATGCCTAACCTTCGATATGTCTTATGAGCTAGTTTTAAGAAATGTTCGCACTGATTTTTTGTTTTTGTAATTTTTTGTTCTTCGTTTGTTTTTCATGGATGATGCTGTCGTTTTTTCGGAATCGGAAAAATGTCCTTCCGTAACTCTTCAATTTGTTGGTTTGTTTCTTGATCTTGTAATTTTATCAGCTTAGTTGATGTGTCAGATTCTGAAATTGCGTTACGTTTCCTAGGGAAGCTTTTGCTTAAGATTTGTTTGTGTTTTAGAAAAATTGTTCAACTTTCTCTTTTTTTTCGAATTAATGTATCCATTTTTTTGAAATATGCGTTATTACAAGGTCCTATTGGGAGTATTGAATAAGACAATTGTGTACTAAAGTAGTCTGCTAGTTTTTAGTGTACTATTGGTGTACTAACTTGTTAAAATCGATGTTCACATAAGTGTTAGGATGATTTATTGATCCAAAATCTAGGTGTTAATTTTTTCTACTGTCTGAACAGTCAGTTCTTATTCTTTTTGTGAATATCATCCTGATTCCTCTGATCGTTTTGTCGTGGCAAAGCGGGTTGGGGATAGAGATCATCGATTCAAAAGAATGATGTTTTTATGCTCTAAAACGTTGGTGTTTTGCATATTCAAGTAGTCTACTGCTGAATCTTAAGTATTAACTTTTGCTCAATCATACCTAATTGGGCATTGATATGAAATCTAGGGTTGGTGAATAGAAAATCAATCCACAAGATTCAGCTGTAATTAGAACGCAGAAAAATCGTTTGATATTTTTTAGAGCTTATTAGTTCTATGGTTTGTTTTTTCTAAGACTGGGTCAAATTAGATCTAGGTTTAAGGGAAGGAAGAACAACCAAGTTTCTTCACTGTTCACCATAATTTAAATATGGATTTAAAAAAAACTAATTTCAGTTAAACCTGAGTTGTTTAGAAGAGGCCGAAAGAAGAGAATATGGAAGTTTTAGGTTTATGGACACTGTTATAAAAGGATTAATTGAATATAAAATTGAAATGAGATCCAAGAAAAGTCTCAATGATCTAAGTTCAAGAACGAAATGAAATTAGAAGTTTATTGTTCAAAGAACCAAGGAGAAGCCTTGGTTATCTGGTTTAATTGTTTAAATTTAAGTTTTAAAAGTTGCAAAAGAAAAGATCAAGGAGAGGTCTTGATATTTTGATAATTAAATATCATTTTAAAAATTTGAATGGTTGATGAACGAAGAAAGTATTGATGATCTTGATTTAGCTTAGATTAGTGTTTAAAATTTAAACTATTTCAGGTAGGGCATTTAGAATGATGCCAAGAAATTATGATGATCATCGAGAACAAGTAATCTTCACCAAACTAACAAAAATTTATTTTAACACTAAATCGTTTCTTTTGTATAATTGTTTTTCTTTAAATATAAAACTAGAATAGAAAATTTTTAATAAAACTTACTGCAGTTTCAAATTTTTGAGTTTGTCATTTTGATGGCAGGCTTTCGTCTTTTAGTTTTTGCTCTACTTGATTAGATCTATACAGACGTGGATGTAAGCTAACTTAATTCTTTTGTTTGATCGTTTCTGAGACTAAATTGTTTTAGCTCTGCTCGAGACTCGTTCGGTCGCTCAAGATGAATTTTAACCCTGGGTGGCCTGCACAAAGAGTAATTTTTTGTTTCTTCGTTACACTATCTAGTTTGGACCGGATACGTTTTTACAATTCTTCAGTCTAATACCAATTTTATTCTCAATCTTGTCCTATATTCTTAGTCTCAAAAGATCTAGAGATATACTGGTCTATTGCGAGGAAAGAACAAAAGAAGTAACTGATCCAAGAGAGTCTTATTGATCTTAAATTAGTTTATGTTAATGTCTAAAATTTTGATTGTTTCAGGTATAGCCTTTAGAAAAATGCCAAGAAGTGATGATGATCCTCGAGAACAAAGATTTTTCACCAAACTACAAACTAACAAAATTTTGTTTTAATAACAAACCGTTTTTTTTTGTATAATTGTTTTTTATAATTTTAAAACAAGAAACAAAAATTTTTCTAAAATTTACTGCAGATTCAAAATTATGTTTGATTGAGTTTTTGTCGACGTCAAGTTGGTAATTATTTTTTTAGTCCAGTATCATAGTGTACTATAAAATTTACGGGTCAATAAAATAAGTTTGCGGCTCTATTTAATGCATTTTCTGTAGTTTTAAGAAAATTTACTGCACAAACAGATTGTGTTTTGTCGTCGTTGTCACTTCTTTCACGTTGCGATGCAGATTTTGTATGTTTATTATTTTGGTGGCGGGCTCCCGTCTTTTAGTTTTGGCTCTGCTTGATTTTATTTATAGAGACATGGATATAGGCTCTGCTCCAGACTCGTTTGGTCGCTCAAGATGAGTTTTGATCCTGGGTGGCCTGCTGAAAGATTAATTTTTTCATTCTTCGTTACGCTATCTAGTCTCGAACGAATACGTTGGTACAACTCTTTAGTCTAATACCAATTTAATTCTCATTTTTATCCTTTATTTCTTGGTCTCAAAAGATCTAGAGATATACTTGTCTATTGCGAAAAGAAAACTACTGATAATCTTGAATTAGTTTACATTAATGTTTAAAAATTTGATTGTTTCAGATAAATCATTTAGAATAATGACAAGAAATGATGATGGTCCTCAAGAACAAAGAATCTTCACCAAACTAACAGAAAAAGTTTTCTAAACCAAAATTTATTTTTGTATGTTTGTGTTTTATGAATCCAAAAGTTTGAATAGAAGTTTCTTTAAAAAAGTTTTTGAAGATTGAAATTTCAAGGTTAATTAAAATTTTGTCGACTTCTAGTTTTTATTTTATTAGTCCTTTATTTTATATTACTGAAAAAATAAGGTCAAAAAACTAAGTTTGCAGCTCCAAATACTGCAGTTTATATAATACTAAGAAGGTTTACTGCATAAATAGTTTGTATTTTTGTCGTCTTAGTCTGCTTTTTTTTTTGCTTCGCGATGCAGATTTTGATGTTTGTTTTTTTTTTGGTGGCGGGCTTCCGTCTTTTAGTTTTGGTTTGGCTTGATTAGGCTTTTAGAGACGTGGAAAAAAGCTAATTTATTTCTTAAGTTTGATGGTTTCTGACACTGAGTTAGTTTTAGCTCTGCTCGAGACTCTTTCGTTCGCACCAGATGAAATTTGCTTCTGGGTGGCCTGCTCATAGAGTAATTTTTCGTTTCTTCCTTATGCCATATGCTTTTGGCCGGATACGTTCGTACAACTCCTTAGTCTATTACCAGTCGTAATTTTACTCTTATACAGTATGACGTGATATTTATAGCGATGATACAAAAAGTTTTGTCTGTATCGTTTATGCAGACAAAGCAGTAAGCTGTTGCAAAGAAAACCTGAACTAATTTTAGAGTTTGCCTGTTGTG
Source organism: Symsagittifera roscoffensis (assembly GCF_963678635.1). Lineage (NCBI taxonomy): Eukaryota > Metazoa > Xenacoelomorpha > Acoela > Convolutidae > Symsagittifera > Symsagittifera roscoffensis. The sequence continues at coordinate 44,449,342 of NC_087065.1, forward strand.
AATGGAGCATTATTTGTTTTTTATTATTTTCCATGAAAAACTGAAAAACTTAATTTCAGTTAAACCTGAGTTGTTTAGAAGAGGCCGAAAGAAGAGAATATGGAAGTTTTAGGTTTTTGGACACTGTTATAAAAGGATTAATTGAATATAAAATTGAAATAAGACCCAAGAAAAGTCTCAATGATCTAAGTTCAAGAACGAAATAAAATTAGAAGTTTATTGTTCAAAGAACCAAGGAGAAGCCTTGGTTATCTGGTTTAATTGTTTAAATTTAAGTTTTAAAAGTTGCAAAAGAAAAGATCAAGGAGAGGTCTTGATATTTTGATAATTAAATATCAGTTTAAAAATTTGAATGGTTGATGAACGAAGAAAGTATTGATGATCTTGATTTAGCTTAGATTAGTGTTTAAAATTTAAATTATTTCAGGTAGGGCATTTAGAACGATGCCAAGAAATTATGATGATCATCGAGAACAAGTAATCTTCACCAAACTAACAAAAACTTATTTTAATAATAAATAGTTTCTTTCGTGTAATTGTTTTCATTAAAAATAAAACTAGAATAGAAAGTTTTTCATAAAACTTACTGCAGATGCAAAACTTTTGGTTTTTTTTGTCAAATTGGTTATTTTCTTTTAATTCAACTATCATATTTCACTAGAAAAAATACGTGTCAAAAAACTAAGTTTGCAGCTCTATTTAATGAATTTTTATGTAGTACTTAGAAGAATTACTGCACAAACAATTTGTAATTTTGTTGTCGTTGTCTGCTTTTTTCACTTTGCGATGCAGATTTATAAGTTTGCCTTTTTGGTGGCAGGCTTTCGTCCTCTAGGTTTGGCTCTGCTTGATTAGATCTATAGAGACGTGGATGTAAGCTAATTTATTTCTCTTGTTTGATGGTTTCTGAGACTAAACTAGTGTTAGCTCTGCTAGAGACTCGTTCCGTCGCTCAAGATGAACCCTGGGAGGCCTGCTCAAAGAGTATTTTTTTTGTTTCTTCGTTACGCTATCTAGTTTCGACCGGATACGTTTGTACAACTTTTTAGTCTAATACCAATTTAATTCTCATTCTTAATTTAAATCGTTTCCTTTTGTATGAATTATAAAACAAGAATAGAAAATCTTTTATAAAATTTACTCCTGATTCAAAATTTATGTTTGATTGAGTTTCTGTCGACGTCAAGTTGGCAATTACTTTTTAGTCCACTCTCATTTTTAAGTAGAAAAAATACTGGTCAATAAGATAAGTTTGCGGCTCTATTCAATGCATTTTATTGTAGTATTGAGAAGATTTACTGCACAAATAGTATGTTTTTTTTTGGCGTCGTTGTCACTTCTTTTACTTTGCGATGAAGATTTTGTGTTATGTTATTTTGGTGGCGGGATCCCGTCTTTTAGTTTTGGCTCTGCTGGTTTAGATTCATAGAGACATGGATGTAGGCTAATTTATTTCTTTTGTTTGATGGTTTCTGAGACTAAGTTAGCATTAGCTCTGCTCCAGGCTCGTTCGGTCGCTCAAGATGAGTTTTGGTCCTGAGTGACCTGCTGAAAGAGTAATTTTTTGCTTCTTCGTTACGCTATCTCGTTTCGACCGGATACGTTTGTACAACTCTTTAGTCTAATACCATTTCAATTCTTATTCCTATCCTATATTTCTTGGTCTCAAAAGATCTAGAGATATATTTGTCTATTGCGAAAAAAAGCGACTGATGATCTTGAATTAGTTTACTTTAATGTCTAAAAATTTGATTGTTTCAGATAAAACTTTTAGAATAATGACAAGAAATGATGATGGTCCTCAAGAACAAGGAATCTTCAACAAACTAACAAAACAAATTTTCTATACCAAAATTTCTTTTTGTATGTTTGTGTTTTATGAATTTAAAAATTTGAATGGAATTTTTTTAAATAAACTTATTGCAGATTGAAAGTTCAAGGTTAATTAAATTTTTGTCATCTTCTAGTTTTTATTTTATTAGTCCTTTATCTTATATTACTGAAAAAATAAGGTCAAAAAACTAAGTTTGCGGCTCCATTTACTGCAGTTTATAAATTACTACGAAGGTTTATTGCACCAATAGTTTGTATTTTTGTCGTCTTTGTCTGCTTTTTTTTTGCTTCGCGATGCAGATTTTGATGTTTGTTTTTTTTTGGTGGCGGCTTCCGTCTTCTAGTTTTGGCTCGGCTTGATTAGGCTTATAGAGACGTGGAAAAAAGCTAATTTATTTCTTATGTTTGATGGTTTCTGACACTGAGTTAGTATTAGCTCTGTTCGAGACTCTTTCGTTCGCACCAGATGAAATTAGCTTCTGGGTGGCCTGCTCATAGAGTAATTTTTCGTTTCTTCCTTATGCCATCTGTTTTTGGCTGGATACGTTCCTACAACCCCTTAGTCATTACCAGTCCTAATTTTACTCTTATCCTATATTTCCCAGTCTCAAATGATCTAGAAAAAAACTGGTCTATTGCGAAGAGAGAAGAAAAAAAGCAACTGATCCAGAGGAGAGAACTGAGGAGAGAAGAAGAAAAAGCAACCTATCGCTCCCCTATCATCTAATGCAGTTTCTTGAGTCTTTGAGTTTCTTGAAGTTTAAATTCTTCCTAGAAATTGTTCCAAATTTCATTCAGCTTCCAAAATGTTTCCTTCGTTCCACCGTTCCACAGAATTTTAAAAAAATGTTTTTAAAGCGAAACTTATTTTTGATTTGTTGTTTTTTGTTGTAGAAATTTATCCTAATTTTGTACGATTTGATAATATAGTAGATTTTGCGTTGTATCCAATTGTTTTGACGTCTATTTTAAGCGTCAAATACAAGCTTTAAAAACTCGTTAACAAACAACAAATAAAGGTCAATTTCGAACTACAACTGCGGCAAAAATTGAGAAAAGTTTGAACATTTTTTCTTTGAATGTTTTATGCCTAAAAAAAAGGTTTGCGACTCTTGCAAAAAAGATTGTGCACACAAAATTGGCCATCGCTCAGGGCGAGTTGAGGGAGGGTGGGGGTTTAGAGGAGGGTTAGGGTAAGGGCTAGGGTTGGCGGCCATTCATTTCTGGTAAGCGAATATTACCCTTTTCTAAAAGTTTTCTTGAGCGCTAATATGAATCAAACAAGAGGAGAGGCATGATTCTAATTAAAATGTGGTCATGATAGTGCCCTAAAAATTTGACTTCTTTGAACCAACCCTAGACCCACGCGTGTATCAAATTAGCATTCGAAGCAATAAAGAAAAGCTGTCAAACACACAAACCCGCTTTCCTTTGAAAGACCCTGGAATTTCGATGCAAAATTTGGTCTTTTCTACATTTCCTGTGGCCTTATCGAACAGAAAATGCATGCGCATAGGACGAGGTTTTTTGCTGGATATGAGCCATGCTTCTTCTTCCAACAAGAGACAGTGAGCGCCAACCCAGAGGTAACCTTCATGAAGCTGATAAACGCCCCATTCTTCTCCAGGTGCCACTTCCATGTTTTTTTCAAGTACGAGGTGCACTTCAGTGTTGAAAGGGTCCTTTCGGGGTTTGTAATATCCCGGTGGTAAACAGTAGAGATAGTTAAACTGCTCTTTTTTATTGGGAGTGACTTCCAACATCTCATAGGTGACTAATACAGAAAACTCTTCCATCATGTATTGAGGATACGCTTTTAATTTGATAAGTTCCTCGGTTTGACCCTGGAACTCGCGAAGTGGAAGAATGTCGGTCATCGTTTGGTATTTTCCCAAATCATCCGAATAATTATTTTTTATAGAATTAAACGAATAACCGCCGGGCATTGTTCCGTCGGCTTCAAAAGTTGGCAATTCAGAATCACTTTTGCTTAAAGGCTTCGGCCAGAGTCTCCGTTCGCACTCTGCATTTGTGTAGTCTTCTGGTTTGTGCATGCGTTGCCATTCACGTTTGTAATAAGCTGTTTCTTCTGTCGAATGAGGGTTGAACGCGGGCGGGTTAAAAACTTGCCGTATGAATCGAGATCCCAGTTGAGTTTTCATTTCACTTGCGTCCCAGCTAGGATATGAGGTTATAGCCACGTACTTTTTTTAAAGAAACGCTATCAAAATGCTTAAAAAACACAAAAACTCTAAATTATTAACATACCCCGGTTAAAGTTCTTGAACTAGGTTTCGATCGTGACTAGCTAAATTATTGTGTTACGAATTTTTAAGGTGCTTTTGAATGTTTGCAATTGCATTATTGCTTTTGAATAATTAAGAATTCACGGCTCTACCCCCACCTCACATAAGCATCAATTTTATGGTGTTGCGATGGCTTTTACAATAAACATGAAGACCAAATATGTTCGTCATGGCCTAATTAGTTCGCATGCCAATTGGCGTAAAATTCGGATATCGTGAACAAAGTTTCACTGGTAAAAATTTGCAGATGCGGGGACAAAAAAAAACAGAGCCGAGTTCAACAACAAAGCTGCTCGTTTCGAAGCAAATTCTTAATTGTTCCGACTGCGTCTGAAGGCCTACTGAGTAGCGTTCGCTTTTAAAATAAAACTGATTAAAATTGAGGAAAAAAAAACAATTTATTAAATATTTTCTTAGAAAGCCATCTCTTCACGCTATCTTAAGTGAAATGTATTTTTTTTTGTAAAAACACTGTTTTAAACAAAACAAACGGCATGCCTCAATTCTTTTTTAAACTGAAACATGAATAAGCCAACAATTGTGAACATAATTGTTCTTCATTTTTTGTATCATAACAACACAAACACACTAAATATAAAAAAAACTTAAGTGCCGGGAAGCGAACAAAAACTTGAAGTGCGGGTAAGCGAAAAAGAGCCAGGGTTAGGATATAATTTTGTACTTACTAAAAGTTTTCAACTTAAACGGTGGTCGGGAGTATCGGGTCATTTTTGCGCGGGATAACTTTAGTTGAAACGCCAAAGAGATGAAGATTAAGTAGGTCAGTTAGCTCTCACACACAAAAGAAATATAAGATTAGAAAATGGAATCAAAATCAACAGACCCGTTAGAGAACACCACCAAAAGAAAAAGCCAAAAACAAGATTTTTGCAAAAATATCTGCAGAGAAGTTGCAGAAAACCGGAAAAAACGTAAACAAAAAAATAGCAGGAGGTAGTTAAGAAAAACTAAGGATTTATAAAAAATTTAAAGTCCATTAATCAAAGTGATTACTTAAAAATCACACCAAAATAGTTTCGCTGTTGGTCAAAAGGCAACAGAATTCGTGATTTTAAAAAAATACATATTTGGAACCACTCATTCATTCCCTTCCTTCCTACTTGAAGTTCATCTATCCTCAAATAAAATAATTGATTTAAATAAGTTTTCATTCTTCTTTCATTTCCTTAAAAAATCACGTTTTCAAATCACTCAAAAAACTCGATCAGCGAACGCGAAGATTTTGAGTAGAACGCCGCGAGTCCCACAGAAGTACAAGTACAACTTCGACTCGAATGAATGCAAGCGAAAACCCCACGAAGGACCGCGCAATTGAACGAAAACTGGACAGTTTTCGAAGAGAGCTCGTTAGGACGCACGATAAAATAAAGGAAAATGATCGACAATAAACGAAGATCCTGTCTTGTGAAATCAGAATTTGAATAACTCTCAAACGTCCTTGAAAAGTATAGAAAGAAGGCGCAAGAATATAACGCCAAGCAGGGAAATAACGCACAATCGATAGAGTGTGACTAAAACAGAAACGCATATTGTTCTGAAGATTTCGTCAAAAAACAATGAATATTTTGAGAACACTGGCAAGGCCGAAAGACGAAGCGCTTGGCAGTACCTCAGCAGCTCAATGCCTATACAGTTCAAGATTGATACACAGACCAGGTTCCATGGAAACTTTGTCACACGCGAGTAACCAGTCAAATGATGTACAAGTACTCGGTCTCAAAGAGATGGTTGCTCAACTGGAGCTGAAAAAGTCAAAAAAGAAAAAATATATATTCTAAAAACTGTCAGAATTGAAAGTTCGAATTGCTAAAGGAACAGCGCGATTGAAGCATTGATTTTGCAACATGACTTTGTCGATTACCGACCAGCAATCAGAACTCGCAAATAATCTGTTTGTGTCTCCGGACAGGTGTGGTAGGCATATATCTCCAGAAAGAAAGTCAGTCACTTTTGACGAAGAGACCTTAAAAACATTCAGGCAAACTGACGAACCGAAAAAAGAATGCTTCGAAGTACGAACTTAAAATCGGAATAAATAGGCAACACGAAGATCGACATCAGGACGAATACTCAGATGATCTAAACAGCGAGTTCAGATATCGGAGTTTACCCAAACCCAGCTTATCAAAAGTAAAAGTGCAACTTTTTGAAGGCGAGCCATGGGAATGACCGGAGTGTTCAGGATTGTTTACGGCTACAGTGCATAATCCCAACATCACCAAAAAAGAAAAATTGTACTATCTGAAGATTTATCTATCTGGAAAAGCAAAGCAAATACTAACAAGACTCAGCTTCGATGGCAGCCAATACGATCCTGTTTGGAAACTGTTGACCAGACATTATGACCAGCCGCACATCATAGTTGACTCTCAACTTAGGTTAGTGCAGAACTTTTCATTGATCAAGATCCACGATTTTTACCAAATCTCGAAATTCTCGCTGAAAAAGTGAGTTCATTTCTTAGTATTCTTGCTTTAGATATCATGGGGATGCGAAAGCAACTGCAAACAAGAACAGGATAATCGCAAAGCTCCCTCCCGATCTGAAAGAAAATTGGCTTTTATTGAATATTGAAAGAAGACATTCAGAAACAAATGTTGCTGAACTAAGTAAATAATTGACTGATAGAGCCTTAGAGCACGATCAGTTAATGGCAAAAAGAAGTCATGAATCCAGAGGTGGAAACAAAACAATCAATGCATTTCCAAAGAAGGAAATGCCAGAACCTATACATCAGAAGACAAGAGACAACTGAATAAAAACGCAGATCAATGTTTGTGCAGTAACAAAGGAACAAAAAAAAGGTGGAACTGTCCAGACTTCAAAATGGTAAACAAGAGACAAAGTTATGAAGTTCTGAAGAAAAATCGATGCTATTTTGGATGCTTGGGCAAAATAAATAGTATCAAGAATTGTAAAGTCAGTCCATGTGGGATCAGTGGTTGCGACAAAAAGGAAGATTTTGCGACAAAAAGCAATAGTGGTTCACTTCCATTTGTAACAGCTACACTAATTAACCCAGACACATGCAATTCAGTGAACATTTGCGCTTTGCAAGATACGAGATCGACAGGATTGACAAAAGTCTCAAAGAAATGATGAATTTGTCAGCAAGTTAATGCAGACGAGAACCTTCTGGAACTAACAGTGCGATCAAAATCAATGAAAAGGTCTCAGTGAAAGTGACGAACCAGAAATCTAAAACCAAAACACATTAACTGTTTGGTACCACCAGATTTGATCAACCATCTATGATTACAGGATTTACAAAAGAAGATTTCCTCACATGTCGATATTACCAAATTGCAAAATATCACACTCTGAAGTGAAACTGATAGTTGTTCAGGAAAATTTCAGTGTGATCAGACTAATTGAGTTCAAGCATCAAAACAAAAGAGACCCATGGGGAGTAAAGACACCACTTGGCTGGCCACTAAGTGGTTCATTGGGACAACAACAAGGAAGGAAATGCAAAGCCCCATTTTATTTCTGTTTTGCAGAGGAACAGCAAAATAGCGAAGTTACACAATGGTGGGTCATAGAAAATTATGGTTCCTCAAAAAATGTTGAGTCGCTATCTGAAGAAGAAAAAAGAGTTCAAGAAATTCTCCAATCAACAACAAAAATCGAAGTTAGAAGTTGAAAAATTGGACTTCTATGGACAGAAGACAACGTCAAATTACCCAATAACCACGGAAGTGTACTGGGACAGCTGAGATCGTTGCAGCGTATACTCGGCAAAGACATATAACTGAAGGAAAAACATACCGAAACAACCAAAGCGGATCTCGAAAAAGGTTTCATCGAGAGTATGTCTCAAAATGATTTTGCAGAAAAAGATAACAAAACTACCCCGTCATCCCATTTTTCAAAAAAGGCACCAAAGTATCAAGGTACATCTTTGAACAATAAATTGCTGCCTGGACGGGATTTGTTAAAAAATTTTATTAGGACTTTGTTCAAATTTCGGGAAGGAGCAGTTGCACTCACAGCCGACATTGAGCAGATGTTTCTCAAGTCAAAGTGTAATAATCTGATTTTTCTGTACTCAAATGTTGAAAACGAAATTGAAAGGATTGTTATTTACAATTACAATCGACACATAATTGGTGCTAGAAGTTCACAAACTTGTGCAAACTATTCACTAACAAGAACCCTTGAAATTGACAATCTACACAAGTTGTCAAATCTTTTCTGCATGGATGATTTCATCTTTCCATTAAATGACCAACTGGAGACTGAGAACTTCAGAAAAGAAGTAGTTGAGAACTTGTCAAGAGATGGTTTCAAGTTGACGAAATTCCAATGCAACGTTGAAGAGTTTCATGAAAAAGCCGTAGAAAATGAAGCATCGATTTTGGGCCGATTCAGACCCTTTAGCAGTATGTCGAATGAAGGACTGACCAGTTGAAGGATTCTCCGAACGAGACCTTCTTAGCGTGGTTTCCTGATTATTTGATCCATTAGCAGTTTTGTCAACCTATTGAAATCGAAACAGAAATATTTTGAAGAAATAATGGAAACAAGATGGAGTGGATTGGGATAGGATAATACCTGAAAATATTGCAGAAGAATATGAGTCAAGAAAAAAAATCTCGTACGAGTCAAAGATATTTAATCTAAAGAAACTATTTTATTTGTGCACCAAAACAAACTGACCTGCATGTTTTTGAGGACGCGTCACTTGAAGGCTTATGCGTGGTTGCATACTTCTGTGCTTCAGGTGCAGATGAAAATAAAAGTTTATCTTCTGTTGTTGGCACCAGAGAAGCAATTGAGCAAACCAAGGCTGGAGTTCCAAAGTATCAAGGTACATCTTTGAACAATAAATTGCTGCCTGGACGGGATTTGTTATAAAAATTTTGTTGGGACTTTGTTCAAAGTTCGGGAAGGAGCAGTTGCACTCACAGCCGACATTGAGCAGATGTTTCTCAAGTCAAAGTGAAATAATCTGATTTTTCTGTACTCAAATGTTGAAAACGAAATTGAAAGGATTGTTATTTACAATTACAATCGACACATAATTGGTGCTAGAAGTTCACAAACTTGTGCAAACTATTCACTAACAAGAACCCTTGAAATTGATAATCTACACAAGTTGTCAAATGTTTTCTGCATGGATGATTTCATCTTTCCATTAAATGACCAACTGGAGACTGAGAACTTCAGAAAAGAAGTAGTTGAGAACTTGTCAAGAGATGGTTTCAAGTTGACGAAATTCCAATGCAACGTTGAAGAGTTTCATGAAAAAGCCGTAGAAAATGAAGCATCGATTTTGGGCCGATTCAGATCCTTTAGCAGTATGTCGAATGAAGGACTGACGAGTTGAAGGATTCCCCAACGAGACCTTCTTAGTGTGGTTTCCTGATTATTTGATCCATTAGCAGTTTTGTCAACATATAGAAATCGAAACAGAAATATTTTGAAGAAATAATGGAAACAAGATGGAGTGGATTGGGATAGGATAATACCTGAAAATATTGCAGAAGAATATGAGTCAAGGAGAAAAATTTCGTACGAGTCAAAGATATTTAATGTAGAGAAACTATTTTATTTGTGTACCAAAACAAACTGACCTGCATGTTTTTGAGGACGCATCACTTGAAGGCTTATGCGTGATTGCATACTTCTGTGCTTCAGGTGCAGATGAAAATAAAAGTTTATCTTTTGTTGTTGGCAAAACAAGAGTGGCACCAGAGAAGCAATTGAGCAAACCAAGGCTGGAGTTGCAAGCAGCAGTGATCGCAACCAGAATCAAAAACAATAAACTCGAATCGCACCAAACCACAGTAAAGGAAAAATACATGTGGTCGGATTCTAGTACTGTATTGGCTTGGTTGTCTTCCGAAAAAAATTACCAGTTTTTGTTGCGAATAGGGTTGCGGAGATCTTAGACACCACAACTGTCAATTCATGGAGACAAGTGAAATCAGACATGAATCCAGCAGACCTAGGAACAAGGGGTCTAACAAAAAATCAGATACCCGATAGCACTTAGCTACATGGATCAAAACTGACTTGGAACAAAATTGAAGATCAATGGCCAAAGAAACTCAAGATCATGAATGTCGAATTGGAAAAAGTTGTCGAAGAAACTTGTAACAAAGTTACAATCATTGACCCTTTGTCCGTCTGGCATAGGTTCAGTAATTTCAAAAAGTTTCAAAATACAATGACTTATTGCATAAGGGCAATAGAAAAAGACAAACCGAAGAATTTGACCATCACTGCTGAAGAAAAGATAAAAGCAACAAAAGCAATCTTCGGATCAGTTCAACAAGAGAGTTTTCAGGAAGATAAACAAACTCAACTTCTAAAATTGAATCCATTCCTAGATTTGGATGGATTACTACGAACAAGAGGCAGACTAGTGAAGTCAAAAGACTTGACATTTGCACAAAAGCATCCAATATTAGTGGATGACAAGCATCATGTTAGAGATAATCTGCTGAGAAACGAACAAAAAGATCACGTGGTAATTGAACACCTCAGAAGTATGGTTTAAGAAAACTACTGCATTTTTGGCGTGATAAATAGTCGAAGATCAAAAAAAGCGAACTATGTTCGTTGTCGAAAAAATTCTCAGAAAAAAGAACGCCCCATGAAGGCGGATCTACCCGAAGTGAGAATGGACTTCAGTAGACCATTTAAGAACACCGCAGAGGACTACTTTGGACCTTTCAATGTAAATGTCAGAAGATTGTCTGAGAAAAGGTGGTTATGTCTGATGACTTTTTTTACCACAAGAGCGGTACAATTAGAAGTTGCACAATACTTGTCGACAGACAATGTTGATTGGTTGGTTTCGGTTTATTGCGCTAAAAGGCAAACCCAAACTCATCATCAGCGACAACGGAACAATTTTTGTGGGTACCAATAATTACCTGACACAGTAGATGAACGAATGGAAAATAAAACAAGCAACGGCCTAGAGATACATTGAGTGGAGGTTCAACCCTGCCAAAGCTCCACACTTTGAAGGAGTTTGAGAAAGACTTGTGAGAAAATCCGAGAAATCAATATATAATGTCTTAGGAACACAGAACATGAATGAACAGATCCTAGGTACGACAATTTGCAGCGTGGAAGAAATCTTAAATCAAAGACCACTTACACCCGTTTCAGATGACACGGAAAGTCTTGAGGCGATAACCCCAAATCATTTTTTGATTGAATCGTCTGGGTCAAAAATGATTCGAATCTACTCAAAAGAGTACAAAACTCATCACAGGAACCTGAAAGAAGCCGAAACAAATGCAAATCAAATCAAGTCTGGCAAATATTTCAAAAGGGAATATAATCTGATGCACTTAATAAGAAGTAAATTGTTCAAAGAGTCAAAGATCGATTTGAATGAAGTAAATCTTGTATGGATAGTTGACCCACAAACATTCACAAACAAGTTTCAATGTTTGAAGAATAGCGAAATTAAGCTAGAGTGAAGATGGCATCAGTAGGTCAGCAGAATTGACAACGAAGACAGGAATGTATAAACGACTCATAATTCGACTCGTAAAAATAATGAAAGACGATGAAAAATTAAAGTGAATGTTTAAGTCAGTTATCGTTTTCGCTTTTGAAAATGCAAATTCAATTGTAATTATTGGCGATAGTCATGTTGTTTGCTTACAAAATTGTTATAATACCTACTAGCTTGTATTCCCAGCATTACATTTCTTGTTTCTCTTGCTGGCAGGCACGAATAGATTTGAAAACCCTAAAAAAGTTTACTCATGTTATTTTTATGTGCGGAGGTAATGATGCATGTGATCATTCACATAAGGACATACCCGCAAAACGAGCTGGCAAAATTACCCGTAAAATGAAGTTCTTTACTGACTCAATACCCAAAAGGAAAATAATGGTTGCGTCAGTTCTTCCCCGAGAATTATGGGACACTGAAGTGGGCGTCCTGAATAAACTCATGAAGAAGTTTAGAAAGAACTTCGTACAATTGCACGTACATCCTGAGTACAAGTCTTAAACCGACAGAACTCATTGCAATGAGCGTACTTATCGCACAATTTTGAGTCTCTCATTGGAAAAATTTAATTACTTGTTTCAAGAACTTGCTGATCTTGTTTGGCCGGTGACTTTCACGATTTTAGATTCAAGTTTCAATTTTAACTTCTTACTGGAAAGTCAAACCTCTTATTCAATTTTACCCTTAGGCTATTAAGCAACCCAGTTGTTTAGATTGCGAAATTTTAGCATCTTTGATTTGGATTACTGTTTGAGCAAAAATTTTACACATAAACGTAGGAGCTTATGTTTTGATTGCAAAATAAATTATCTCTAGGCAGTGCAAATTGGAATGTTGTGATTGCAAACATATCTTTGTGCAGCAAAAAGGACAGCAAAACTTTGCAAAATCAATAGACCCGTTGAAAAATATCACAACAGAAAAAACCAAAGAAAAGAGATCTGCAATAAGTATCTGCAGAAAAGTTGCAGAAAACCAGAATAAACTAAAACAAAAAATAGCAGATTTAAAACGAAAATTTGGAATTTCGCATAATGTTGACATTTCTCATTAGAAGATTCAAATTTTTATACAATTACCTTATAACTGTAATATTTTATCACGTTTTTTTTTCAAGTTGGCGTGGTAAGGAAAGGCAATTATAATTTGACTTAAAGTAAGTTTCTTTTATTGTTTTATCAGAACGCTCTGTTGAGTTTTCTGAACCGACAAACTTTTGAAAAGACGATTTTTTCCTCCGTTTTTATTCTATCTTTTGAAATAAAAAATTGGTTGTAAAGTCCGTTGACGCTGAGACAATTTTTAGTGACTAGCGGTAATATTAAACGTCATAAAGTTTTTAACCCGAGATGATGGAGTTTACGATGTGTCAACCCCCCCTCTCTCTTCCATCCATCCCTGTTCAACCATCAGGTACCCCCCACCCGTTCAACCATTGAAGCACAATTCTCTGATTTGCACGTGAGGGGGAATAACGGGAGAATGACAATTTTTACCATGTTGACGGTAAAAAAAACAATTAAATAAAACGTTAAACTGCCAAGTTGAGAAGGTAGAGAAAAATTTAATTAAGATTCAAGATGAAGAATTATGTGAATAGTATAAGTATATGAAGCATAAAACTTAGCAACTGCAATGCACAGGAAATGAGATAAGTTTGAAGAAAAAAGTGCAAATTTTATCAAACCCTCGGAAAAAATCCATTAAAACGACTATAATTGATTTTAATGAGTTATATTGATAGAAAAAACATCAGACTTTTACTCAATTTCTAATTGATTGTAATCGATTGTAAAAGAAAACAAGACTGCTCGTATCAAGAAGAAGACTCGAATATTCTGAATGCCTTTTAAGGTCTATTGAGCAGTAATAACATGAAATAAATTAAATGTAATAAATTGAAAGGTTTTTCTTTAAGTTGAGGTTTTTGTGAGAATCATCACCCCCACACGCCATATAAAGTACATAATGATAGATTTCGCTCCCTAAAAAAATTAGCAAGTAAGCTTCCTTTACCCAATTTAAAACTTTTTACAGAAGGATCAATTCGCCGCTTACGCGTTAATCGCGTGAAATATATCGCGCGTTAATTGTCCCAAATTGGTCGAAATGGCAATTTTTAAACCCCCATAACATTGTAAAAAATGATCACAGATGAAATATCTTTTTGAATTTAAGCTCAGGACAAGAATATTTTTTGAAGGATGTAAGAAAATCACGCCAAAAAAGGCTGGTTAAAAAATCAAAGAAATTTGTCTGAAGAAAAACCCCACCCCGAGCACAAATATTCCGTTACTTTCGTTACGAAAGTCGGAAAAATTATTGGGACTGAAAATGAAAATCCGATATAATCGAATTTATTCATGAAACTTCAGTGCGGTTTTGGGCTCTTTTTCCTTTTCCCCCCCACCAGCGAAATTTTAAAAGTAAAATTTTGTTCACATCATAGGATTGTTACAAAAATTGGTATGCGGAATAATTAGGCTATGACAAACATAATTGGTCTTCATACTTAACCTTGTAAAACCCCTCGTTACAACATAAAATTGATGTATATGTGAGGTGGGGGGAAAAGGAAAAAGAGCCCGGTTTTGACTTTATCGCTGCCTTAATGTTATGAATGAAGTGTATATGCTAAATCGGCTCTTTCCCAGTTCCCCCCCCCCCCCCCCTTTTCAAACTACCGAGTTTTATGTTTGTTTTACGTGTTATTAGGGCTAAATGCGTGATGTTACGCTGTTAAGTATGAAGAACAAATCTGTTCAGAATTGTCGATTTGTTCACCACGCCAAATTTCATTGCACTATGACAACGTTAAATAAGCTTTTTAAAATTGAATTTGAAAGGTGGGGGAAAACTGGAAAAGAGCCGCTAAATCACTATGCGTGGTTAATGGCTTGATTTGATTTTTTTTACTGGGGATCTCTAATTAATTACTAGGGCAGTAATAGGAAAGACTCGAAAACAGTTATTCTCTTCGTTGGAAGCTCACTTGACTTTTCTATCACTACCCGTCGCCAGATATAATTATCCCTTTACAGTGTAAATTTTAATTTTACGAGACTGTATGTAAGAAAAATCTAGTTTTCAATTGGGTGATGATATCACAGACCATTTTCATGACGATTGCAATCAACGAATAAATTTTTTAAGTAAGTAAAAGTGCGGAGGATGGGACACGGCAGCAGAACCACTCACCTATAGCGTAGAATACTGGCAATCGCCCTCCCCAGATTGCAAAAATTGCAGTTTTAATACTTATACAATTTATTACGGCAAGCTATTAGATTTCTAGCAATGTAGGGCGCTTTTTTTTCAACCACCAAAGCTCTACAAGTAAAAATGGCTCTTTTCCAGTTTCCCACCATCCTCGTAAAATTACAAAACAAAGTTGTTCATAAATTGTTCACACGGCATTTTGCATGATAGAACTATTGTAGAAATTTGTTCACCTGTTCACGCTGACACGTTTTGATGCAGTTTATAACATTAAAAATTATTTTAAATAGACTTTCATCTAATGGATTTCAGAAAAAGTCAAAGGGGGAGGGGGAAACTGGAAAAGAGCCGTAAAAATTTTGCTCAAGTTGCCCAATGGTTTTGAAAATTAATTAAGGGGAAGCTAGAAAAGAGCCAAAAAATAAGTATTTTTATGCCACAAAAAAGTCGATTTATTAGTGGCAAATAAGTTGATTTGTTAGTGGCAAACCCGTCTTCCGGATTCGTCCATTTTTCATGTCGCCGAGGAACCACAAAAACTTTCTCATCTCTTCTGTCCCATGAAAGACCTTCGTCACCCTCAACTTCTGCAGGAAGACTGGGCGCAGACCTTGCCGAGTCTTTTAGGCCTTGGCTTGCGATCGGGTCTTGCGGATAAGTGAACATATTATCTACGTCTCTACTAGATAACCCTGGATTGCTATCTGAATCGACATTATCAGCTGCATTGTATCTCGGAAGCACTGAAGGTCGTTGTAACTTCTTTTTGCCACTCCGAGGAAAAGTGGATGCCTGTATACTTTCAAGGCCGCTTCCCCAAGTTGACGCGGTAGGCTGACTTAATCGTCTGGAGCCAGGCTGAGGAGTGAGCCCTCCGGCAGAAGAGGCAAATGGCAAATTCAGCTGATCAATCCATCCTCCGGCAGACAAGGGTCCATCGGCAAACGGTGAAGTCGACTGGTTAATCCATCCTCCGGCAGATGAGGGTCCGGCACCTAATGTCGAAGTCGACTGGTTAATCCATCCTCCGGCAGATGAGGGTCCGGCGCCTAATGTCGAAGTCGACTGGTTAATCCATCCTCCGGCAGACAAGGGTCCATCGGCAAACGGTGAAGTCGACTGGTTAATCCATCCTCCGGCAGATGAGGGACCGGCGCCTAATGTCGAAGTCGACTGGTTAATCCATCCTCCGGCAGACAAGGGTCCATCGGCAAACGGTGAAGTCGACTGGTTAATCCATCCTCCGGCAGATGAGGGTTCGGCGCCTAATGGCGAAGTCGATTGGTTAATCCATCCTCCGGCAGATGAGGATCCGGCGCCTGATGGCGAAGTCGATTGGTTAATCCATCCTCCGGCAGATGAGGGTCCGGCGCCAAATGGCGAAGTCGATTGGTTAATCCATCCTCCGGCAGATGAGGGTCCGGCGCCTAATGTCGAAGTCGACTGGTTTATCCATCCTCCAGCAGATGAGGTTCCATCGGCAAACGGCGAAGTCGGCTGGTTAATCAATCCTCCAATAGACGAAGGTCCAAAAGAAAATGGTGAACTAGGTGATGCTTGTGCTCCACTAGTCAATAGGCTAGCAGGAGAAAATGAAAACAAATTTTGCATGCTGTGAGAACTGGGCATTGGGGTATCCGGACTCATAGGACCAGAAGAAGAACCTATACCACTTCGAAGGTCCGACAAAAGGTCCGATTTTAAAGATGCCATCATACCTGATGGTCGAGCAGTCTGCTGTAGTGAACCAGATTGGTTTTTCGATGATGACGAGGAAGGCATTGGAGACGTAGGTGCTGAACCGACTTTTTCGTTCCCCCCATCCTCCATCCCCCCACTTTTCAAAACTTAAAACATTGTATATCTACGAGGAAAACAATTGTTCAAAGTGTTGCTTAAATTGAAACAGTAGATGCAGCTGTTAGCCATATTTAAGAAAATCATATTAAGGTAGATTTACGGGTAGAAAATGCTGAATTATTGACTGGGCCTTGTTTCACCGTTAATCATTTGAATAGTTTCTTTTTGGCATGTATAAATTCTTCGAAAGTATTAAAAAGCAAAAATTATTACAATTATGACATTTTCGACCCATGGTTACTGTGTGTTTTTGTTTCATGTTTAACTGACTCATGACTATGTGATGGTAGTAAAAAAGAAAAGACGGCGAAGAAAGCCAGTAAACCCGAATTAGATGCACTTGAGATATTATACATCGAGGATGTTCCCATGATGGGTCGACGATTTGGGTTGCTCATTTTGTTACTTTTGTTTTTGTTTACTTGGTTAGATATTTTTCACTCGTTGTTTTTTATCAGTCTTGGTTTCTTTAGATTTTCAAAAATTTTCACTGACTTTTTAAATGTTCACGTGGCTTTTAAATTTGGTTCCAAGGCTCCTGGAAAATTCCAAAGCTAAGCAACCATTCGGCTTTTCTTATTGCAAATTGGGCTCTTTTTCCTTTTCCCCCCACCTCTCGCCAGTTTTAACTGATTAGTGTAGCGAGTGGTTTTACGAGGATGAGTATGAAGACCAAATATGTTTGTCGTGGCCTTATTGGTCTGTATGTAAATTTTCATAACAATCGGACAATGTGGTCAAAAAGTTTACATGTAATAAATTGCAGTTTGGGGGGAAAGGAAAAAGAGCCACCGATTGTTATGAAAACTGACATGCCAACTAATTAGGCCATAACAAACATATTTGGTCTTTATAATCAACCTTGTAAAACGACTCATTACACTCATTACAGCTCATGTGAGATTCGGGGAAAAGCAAAAAGAGCCAGAAACTGGTATTGCAGAACTCTCTTAAGCTTTTAGCCCTGAGTTTACTAATGAGCCATACAAACCAGTTAAAAGTTTAATATTGATAAAAATAGATTGCGTAAATGCAGTCAGAAATTTTATGATGAGCAAATAAAAAAACAACTCATAAGCCGCCTGAAAAAACAACAACTTTGGAGCCCTCCGCCGGTGGGGAAAGGAAAGGGAAAAAGCCAACTTAAGACTTCTTTGCCCAAATTTGAATTTTAACTTTAAAAAATAGCTTTTTAAAGTTTTAAAGGTGTTGTCATAATGCAATCAATCGTTGCATGGTGAACAAATACTCAACTGGTGAACAAATACTCAAATACAAATACTCAACTGGTGAACAAATACTCAAATTAAACTATTGTCGACATATTTGCTCATCGTAACATTCTTTGTTAAATCACGCATTATTTGCCATAATGAAATTTAAGAAATCGTAAAGGCAGAAAATTTTAAAGATGGGACTGTGAAAAGAGCCCATTTTACTAACTTTTAACAATTTATATATGGGATTTTCTTCATTATCCCCCCGCCTCAGATCACAAATAATCAATTTTCATAGCAAAGTGTCAAAGCTATGAAAATGCATCAGATATTAATGTTAATTACGAGTCTTCCATGGCTTTTTCCTATTAAAGCATCCACTCCGCAGCCATTAGATACCTCCGAAAACTCCAATTCCTCAGTTTGGTGGTTCATTAAAGGCTCTTTATGATCCCATTCATAAGAAATTGTCTGTGAATAGTTCACACGGAAATTAGCAGGTTTAAAATAATTTTTAATTCACCCTTATTTTATTCAAGCTGATTTGTATGATGGGAGCCAAAAAATCAAACATTGTTGGTCTTTTTAGCCCGATAATTGGGGCGCGTCCGGCATGCTGTCGTCGAGTGTAAGGAACGTTGCGGCCTCTATCGACCGAAGCCACAGGTCTATTGGGGTCAGGAAAAAGCGTTTTGGGGACATCTAAAAAATGTAATGCAGTGTGGCGTGTTGGGCTTTGGGGACAGTTAGGGGGACCTTCGGGTCTGTCCTATTTTAAAAAAAAATGTTAAGGTAGGGACTGTAGCTGGAATTATTTCAGCGAGGGTGCGTCTAGTGTGAGGGAGTATCCGTTCTGTTGAAGAGCCACCTGGTGGTCTTAGAGGGAGTTTTTTCTATGGGGGGCTTCATCGATGGCTTTTTGAACTATGTGAACATGAATGTGCTTCAGAAGCGTTGTAAAGAAAAACGCTAAGCTGTCTAGAATCTGTTAACGTGTTAAACTAGTTTGCTTCATTAAAAACCAGTTGGAGTTCCTCTTTGTAAATAACCACATTGTTTGGGTGTACTTTTTGGGGAATGTTCAAATGCATTTCAAAAGCGGTTTTTATTGCATTCGAATAATTCTTCCATCAAAAGATATAAGAAATGGTCCCTGTTACCAATTTTCTTCCTGAAGAAAAATCAAAGGTCACTTAAATGGTTTACAGAAACCTTCTTTCAGAGAAATTTAAAGAGGTGGAGAAATTGAAAAATATTAATTGAAATTTTCGTCTCCGTTACACTCTCGCCCTTCAAATGTGAAGATTTGTTTTGAAAACCTATTTTATATTTGAGTTTGAGATATTATACAAAAAGGTTACTTGCTGACAAATCATCTTTTTTCACCAACAAATTTTTTCAGCAATGTGATTTTTAACGTTTCTGAAAATGATTTTCGAATGCTGAAGGAAAGTAGAATATTGTTTTTTGTTCTTTCTATCTTAGTCACTCGCTTTCAAACAAGCTAAGAAAAATTATATGCTGTCTTATTCAGTGGTAGTTTTTGGGGTCGTCTCAGGGGTTCAACTCCCTCACTAGCCTAAGACTCCCTCCTGGTTAGCTCTCAATTATATCCAGTTTTGTCTGAACATCCATTTATGGCTAAGTAGCTTTAAAAATTTTTGAAATGTTTAAGTAGTGTAACAGTTTAATTTGTCCTCTTTGGTCATAAGTTTGCCAATAGCATAGAAAATTCTATCATAACGGGATCTTTAACGCGTTCAAACTTTTTGAAAATTCGGCTCCCCTTTGTCGCGAGAATAAAAAATACGCGCAAGAGTAAATCAAAGTGATTATGAACAAAAAAGCGTGCATCACAAGAGTGAACAAATAATCTTTTTTTATTTCTGAAACAGCCTAATTTGAACAGCTATTAGCTCTAGCTCGTCCCTTCGAGTAGAGAGCCAATACACCAATTCCTAGGATTTCAAGTTTTCGCAAAACCAATTCAATTTTCTTCAAGTTTTTTCAAATTATTATTTTTTTTATTTGTTTAATTACTTTCAACATACTCAGTGAAAATGGTCTCTTGATAAAATAAAAAAAAATTAATTAATTTTCTATTATAGATAATTTTGTCATATCTTTCACTACAAAACTGTGGTTTGTGGCCCGATGATATATTTCTGCCTGAGAGTAAAGTACAAGAAAAAAACTAAACTGCGAGCTTTTCTCGTCTTGAAAACTTTAAGCAGATTTTCAAATACTGACAAAACAGCTTTAGTATGGTAATCAGGCATGACTAAACTTGTAGTTTTCGATTTTTTTGGAAAGATTTCACCCAAAACAATCTATCTTTTTTGTAGTTTTCAGTGATTTCATACGTTTAAAGAAAAAACAAGTCTTTCGTTTTAGTTTCCTCAAATCAACAATTTGCGCTGAGTTCAAGTCGTGAAAAATCTTTGTAAGCTTAGCAGATTGTTTCTATACAAAAAATGACAAGACTTCACAAAAAATGGTTGATTGAGAGGACTTCCGTCTCATAAACATGCTAGCTTCTACATGATTTTTTTAACGCATTTTGTTAAGTTTTTCTTTTCGCTGAAACAGTAAAATACAAATCATTTGAGCTTTTTCTTGCTCTTTCTTCTCGGATTAGTCTCGCAGAGCAAATCATTACTGCTTCCTTGGCATAGCAGTAGGACAATATACATGATGTTATTTTATATGCGACTCTGTACTCTGTCATTTTAACTCTCGTAGCAAGACTGAATCATCGAAGCTAAAATGCTGGTATCAGGACAAAAGATACCATACCAAAAGCTCGGATGACAAAAGATACCGTACCAAGAGAAGCCCTGAACGAAAATCGCTCATTCCATAAGATCCCATACCAAATAAAAAGAGCCCATGAATTATGAAATTATAAATAATTATCAAAGTCTAAGCAGAAATAAATTTAGAGTAATGATATTTCAATTAAGTTCGCGCTACTAAAGAACAAACAAAAAATAAGATAACTAAATTTAAACTGGACTCATTTTTGAGATTAACACAGTGCCAGCATGTGTTTAATGTAGCGTTAATATGGCATTAAAGTGGAACAACTCAACTGAAAATGTATACACTCTGCAGTCATTATCTAACAATGTAACTCAATGAATAGTCAAAAAAGAAGAATAATTTCAAAAAAAGTCCAAATACTGATTACTCTTACGGCCATGTATTTCAAGAGAAACGCGATGCAAAGACAACAACTCACTGGCGCTGCAGCAAACGGAGATCAGATAAAGGCCCGAAAACGTTAATCACTTCTGGGAGCGATATAAATTCAAACAGCAATGAGCATAGTCGTGAGCTCAACGCAGGACAATCAGAAGCGCGGCAACTAGTTCAGCAAGTGGAGGAGACAGTTAGGAATCAACTAAATCCAGTAAAAATCCAGATCATCGCAGCAAGTCTGCACTTGGTGCAGGACGACAAAGCAACCCAACTGTCTTTGCCCTCCCGGTCGGCGATAACGCGAACTCTAAACAGAAGTAAACAAATGACATCCCTGCCCAATATTGCCACAGCTGACCGCCATTTTGAAGCAGTCAATCGTTTTTTGAGCATTTTATCTTTTTGATA
This sequence comes from Symsagittifera roscoffensis, assembly GCF_963678635.1. Classification (NCBI taxonomy): domain Eukaryota; kingdom Metazoa; phylum Xenacoelomorpha; order Acoela; family Convolutidae; genus Symsagittifera; species Symsagittifera roscoffensis. The sequence continues at coordinate 44,470,890 of NC_087065.1, forward strand.
ACGGAAAACAAGATACGGAACACATATTAATTTTTCGCGACACTGAGAACCTCAATGCACTTAAATTGTACAACAGAAACTGGTTTGTGGACGGTACTTATTAGCCCCAGTCAGTTTCACCAACTCTACAATGTAAACATCCAGATTGGCGGGTTTTATCCACCTTGCGTCTATGCTCTGCTCAGCAATAAGCGCTTAACAACCTGTACAATTTCCTAATAGCACTTAAATGGCTTATCGGTGAAGTAACTCCGGAAAAACTTTGTTAGACTTCGAAGTTGCAGAGTTGAGTGCTTTTGCGTCTCATTACGAAGTTGACATCAAGGGATACTAATTTCACCTCACTCAGAGCTTTATGCGGAAAATATCCGTATTGGGCCTTAAAAAGACATACGAAACAAACCGCGAGCTGGTCTTAGCGCTCAATATGTTTCTTTCACTTAGTTTTGTGCCGGAGTAAAAAGTGGAAATCGGTTCGACCTAGTAATTGAGGAAATATGCACTGTGGCAACCAAACTTGATATTTCAAAAAACGTCCTCGAAAAATTAGACAAACTCACGCCCTATTTCCAAAAAACGTACATTAAGGGAATTTGATTGGCCGAAAAACACTCTTTTCTATTTCTTTATAAAATCAAATCCGTATCACAACGCTGAGTATGGTCTAGCCCGAACCGCAAACGCAGTTGAAGGGTAGCATCTAGGTGTAACCGCTTAGTTTCAAGGCAGCATCCTTCAATATATAAACGTTTCTTGAAAAAATTCAACTGTATTCGTACAACCAAAAAATCAGTATTTTGAAGGTATCCAGCGGTATTATCATTCAGCGGTAGCAAAAAGTACCGTGATCTCAAAAAAAATTCAACAGATAACTATTTCATACAGAGACTCTAACGTATTGTCTTATATCCGTTCACTTGCCCATTTAACCTATTAACTCTTTTGTAAAGATGTGAGTTTTCTGGAAAATCAGGCATTTTTTGGCAAACTTAGTTTGGATTAATTGGAAACCCTTTTCCAGTTCATTTGTAGTCTAAGCTGTTTTTAATGTTGAGTTTCAATTTGAAGGTCAAGTGATTAGCAAGGTCATTTATTTTCGAAAATTGTGCTTCAAACTTTTTGCCGTTTCTTTGATTTTAACCGACGCTTTGTTTTTGCTTTGATCGTTTAAAAGCTTCACTTTCTGTTCTCAGATTCTTTGTTATTTTTTTATGGTATCGTATGTTGTGGCAAATTTAGAACGAGGTATCTTTCGGAATGGTATCTTATTGAGTGAGATCATCTCGTTTGGGATCTTAAGGTAAGGGATCTTTTGTCATGTAAACAAAATGCTGACTTTCTGAGAACCAGAAGAAGCTACTTAGTAGGTAATTAGAGAAAAAACAAGGTTTATCACACAGGTTTGAGTTCTCTGATTGAAGCCCTCATAGACATCTTGGTGTTTTAACATTCGGAGAAAACGGAATATTATGCTTTGGTTGGTTTTTTTAATCAGCCGTTTTTGGCGATCGATATAAGCTTTTTTGACAAAATGATGGACGTAGCGCTTTCAAAATTTGGCCATTTTTAGTTTATCACGACAAAGTTTGAAATAATACGACCGTTTGGGCCGCTGGCAATTTCTGCAAAACCGAACTGAAATTGGCACTCCTTCATTGTATGGACCCCTTGACAGGCAATTTAGGTCCAAATTGTGTTCTCGAGTTTTGATCGTAATGAGTCATGTGGTTATTCTTAGAACAAAAAAATTATTTGAACTGCTAGAAGTTTAAATTTTGTAACTAACTGTATGCTGTTTGATACAAAAAGCAGCAATTATTCTAAGCCATGTTTGCATATTGACGTTTTTGTTAGCTGACAACGTGTAGAATTAGGGGATTCCTTCGCAAGCTGTCGCTTTGGCAGTGAATTCGGCGGGGCGACCGAGATTCACTAATTTGTACAATCCCGAAAGGGTTGATTTGGTGGCAACTATTCTGTATTGTATTATGTTGCTTGCCCCGCTTGCGGCTGTCATATCTCATCTACTCGATACAATCGCAAGATTTTCCAATGATCAATTAATTTAGATGATCATATGTCCAATAACAGAAGGCTCTGAGTGGCCAGGATATAATCTAAATCAAATCAAAAGGAAAGGGTCCGCTATTTATTGGCCAAATTGCCTAATTGCAATTAACTTCCAACTAACACTATTTATTCTCTCTCTCTAGAGAATCTGTGATGAGAAATAACTATCTACTAGTCTCTTACTCCGAGAACCAATTACTTGACTAACTAGTAAAAAAATTTCTCTCTAACTAACGGAGAACCAACTATACTCTCTCTCAGTATCAATTGCTCTCTTCTCTGACTGAGAACCAACTACTTTCAATCGTAGTTAATAACTGTTCTCTATTCTGACGAGAACCAACTACTCTTAGTAGTAGCTAACACTGTTCTGACTCTTACAAGCTCTCTGGTGCCCTCCAATTCCCTATCTTTTTTTACACTTAGTTTTAGTTAAGTCACGCCCTTCCCAATCAGTCCTGACATCCGCTTAAATCATCCGTCCGCTCATGCTTAAGATTTTATCCCTCCCCCTTTCAATTCTGCCACGTGCCAAGTTCGCTTTCTTTTATCAATCTTTTCACGCGTATTAGATACCCGGTATGCGGTAGGTGTCACAATTTGACCAAGCAAACAAATGTCAAACGATTCTAATCAGCAAATTCCTGACCTCAGTGACTTCAGTCCTCGAGTTCAACTCAAACTCCAAAGCATGCTATGTTTACTCAGTGACCCTTCCAGGATCTTTATTTAGAATACCTAATTCTCTTGCTACGGTCCTATTACTATCAATTTCCTCTGGGACTACTTTTCTTTGGTCTAGTTGACTTGCTATTAAAAGATCCCGCACCAAGCTAAACTGAACCCAATAATTACCAGGTCCACGTTGAATTAACTTTTTACTCCAAGGTTGCAATGTAAAAGATATATCTCTATCAGCTTCTGCTCTACCTCCCAATATATGAGTTTTGCTCCCAATTTTTAGCAAGGTGACCCATTCTCCTTTCCAGGTGTTGGGCTGGGGAATACGCCATTTTCCGGTGTTAATCTTTGGGGTTTTCTATGCAATTTTGGGATCAAAACGCCCAAAGGTCAATTTGAGGTCTCCCAGGGGTCAACCGGGGTCAAACTTCTATATTCGGGTTCAGAATATCACGGGGATTCTAACTCATGGGAATCCTAACTACCAAGTTCCATTCATATTCCATTGATACTTCACTAGTTATACCATTTCTAACGTCCATAATCAATTTTTCCGCAAAAGGGCTATTAACACCGAAAGCAGTTGCCGGAGCGTTTTCACTCACAAGGGTTTTTTTTCGGGGTTCGTATCTGATCTCCCTTGCCCCAATAAAATCATTATGCCACCGTTCATCATTTCGCCTAAATAGCCTGTTTCCGGTCTAAGGGTTGTTTTTCCAAGTGCTAACAGCTTCCGTTCCAACCGCAGGATTTGGTTCAAATTATAATACAAGATGTATCTTGCCACTATCTAACATCCCTCCAAGTTTCAGCTCTCTGTGATCATTGGAGACCGAGAAACGACTTCCGGAATTTAGCGGTGGGTTTGTTCAGTTAGGGCATGAAACCGGAATCAGGGGTGCTAGGGGTCTGGGATTCTAAAATTAAGCTTCCCTTAACTAGGCCTACAACATACTAGAGTTTAAGCCCAACACCGACGCTAGTTTCTGAGTTCTGATAGGGCCATTTACACTTCCGGTGACCGTTATCACTTGCCCCCCAAGAGCCTGAGGGGTCTCGCATTTTGTATGCCTGGGTCAAATCGTCTCTAGTATTGCTCCTCTGAATTTCATAACATTAGCTTTTTTAGTTCCAATTTTTGGGGGGGGGGGAGTTCGCCGATTTTGTCAAATTTTTTTTTCGGGAATAGGAGGGACGATATCTTCGAAGAATGAACTATTTCGAGCTCTACACTTTGTTTGCTCTACTACTTAACTTAATGATGAATCACTCTTATGTTCAGGTTACTATAGCATGTAATACAGTAGAACCACCAATTCTACAGTCTTCCCTTCTAGTCTAATATTCTCCCAGTAATGCTAAGGGCAAAGTTTTAACTTACCGTCTTTCTACCAAACTAGGTTAAACCTATCTAATGCCTCATCTTATCATAACCTTTACTAATTTCCGAGTTACTTTCCTTAAACAAAGTTGCGGACCCATCAGTCAGTCCCATTATGAACGATCAGATTCGACTAGTAAGTACCATTTGTTACAGAAATCCTAACTAGGGGACTTGACTGCTAATAAATTTACTCCTTGCAGTGCAACCCAACCTCTTTTCTTAAAGCAGCTAAGGTTCAACAGTAACGCAATAGACTGAGGTGGGATCGCAATTACATATTAAACAAGCACCAATGAGCTCGGTGACAAAGTCTCCGAAAAACTAGTTTTAACTCACAAATTCGTCTAAACCTAAGTGGAGGCCCTCTTACTCGAACTGGTCCACTTTCCATCACTGGTTTAACCACCGCCGGCTCACCCGGAGGTCTACCTTCAGCTTCGCTGGGGAGACTCGCGGGCTCTTCTTCCCTTCTGGCTTCAATCTCCGTTGCGTCGTATGTCTCCACCGAGTCGCTCGGTCGTCGCACGCCTCGAATAAGCCCAGGAGGACTAACTAGTGTCTCCACCACTACTCGATTTTTTCGCGGCCTTTTCTCAAAAATTTCTAGCCTTAGGCTTGGATCATGGTTGAATCCCTCCCTGTTGTTTGCCCGAAATGCCTCGTCTTCAACGTGCAACTCAGGATCATCAAAAAACTAGCTTACCGGTAGGGTGTCGGTCGCTTCCTTGCAAAGGTTTCTTCTGGTCGCACTGTATCTTCAGCATAGCGTTTCAACATGTCAACGTGCAGAAACTTCACCTTACTCGGATTGGACACCTTTGACAACTTGTACCTGACTTCGGACAGCCTGGCCATCACAACATATGGTCCTTACCGTAGGTCAAAAGATTTCTTTGACTTAAGTGACTCTTGTTACTACACCCAGACGTTGTCACCACTTGCATAGGGTTCCCTGTGAGTTTTCCTCCAGTAATAGCTCTTTTGTCTACGCCGGTCTGTCCCGAGTTTTTCTCTTGCGCTGCTGTGTGCGTCTCGAAACTGTTCATCTAGCCAATCGGCAAAACCATCCTTCTTCATCACTGCGTCATGAGGTTTTGCGTCACAGTACTTATTGGCCCCAGTCAGTTTCACCAACTCTACACTGTAAACATCCAGATTGGCGGGTTTTATCCACCTTGCGTCTACGCTCTGCTCAGCAATAAGCGCTTAACAACCTGTACAAGTTCCTAATAGCACTTAAATGGCTTATCGGTGAAGTAACCCCGGAAAAATCAATGTTAGACTTCGAAGTTGCAAAGTTGAGTGCTTTTGCGTCTCATTACGAAGTTGACATCAAGGGATACTAATTTCACCTCACTCAGAGCATTATGCGGAAAAAATCCGTATTGAGCCTTAAAAAGACATACAAAACAAACCGCGAGCTGGTCTTAGCGCTGAATATGTTTCCTACACTTAGTTTTGTGCCGGAGTCAAAAGTGGAAATCAGTTCGACCTAGTAATTGAGGAAATATGCACTGTGGCAACCAAACTTGATATTTCAAAAAACGTCCTCGAAAAATTAGACAAGCTCACGGCTTATTTCCAAAAAACGGGATTTGATTGGCCGAAGAACACTATTTCCTATTTCTTTATAAACTCAAATTCTTATCACAATGCTGAGTATGGTCTAGCCCGAACCACAAACGCAGATTTAGCGTAGCATCTAGGTGTAACCGCTTAGTTTCAAAGCAGCATCTTTCAATATATACGTTTCTTTGAAAAAATTCAACTGTATTCGTACAACCAAAAAATCAGTATTTTGAAGGTATCCAGCGGTATTATCATTCAGCGGTAGCAAAAACTACCGTGATCTCAAAAAAAAATTCAACAGATAACTATTTCATACAGAGACTCTAACGCATTGTCTTATATCCGTTCACTTGCCCATTTAACCTATTAACTCTTTTGTAAAGATGTGAGTTTTCTGGAAAATCAGGCATTTTTTGGCAAAATTAGTTTGGATTAATTGGAAACCCTTTTCCAGTTCATTTGTAGTCTAAGCTGTTTTTAATGTTGAGTTTCAATTTGAAGGTCAAGTGATTAGCAAGGTCATTTATTTTCGAAATTTGTGCTTCAAACTTTTTGCCGTTTCTTTGATTTTAACCGACGCTTTGTTTTTGCTTTGATCGTTTAAAAGCTTTATTTTCTGTTCTCAGATTCTTTGTTAATTTTTTATGGTATCTTATGTTGTGGCAATTTTAGAACGAGGTATCTTTCGGAACGGTATCTTATTGACTGAGATCTTCTTGTATGGGATCTTAAGGTGAGGGATCTTTTGTCATACAAACAAAAAGCTGACTTACTGAGAATCAGAAGAAGTTACTTAGTAGGTAATTAGAGAAAAAACAAGGTTTATCACACAGGTTTGAGTTCTCTGATTGTAGCCCTCATAGACATCTTGGTGTTTTAACATTCGGAGAAAACGGAATATTATGCTTTGGTTGTTTTTTTTTAATCAGCCGTTTTTAGCGATCGATATAAGCTTTTTTGACAAAATGATGGACATAGCGCTTTCAAAATTTGGCCATTTTTAGTTTATCACGACAAAGTTTGAAATAATACGACCATTTGGGCCGCTGGCAATTTTTGCAAAACCGAACTGAATTTGGCACTCCTTCATTGTATGGACCCCTTGACAGGCAATTTAGGTCCAAATTGTGTTCTCGAGTTTTGATCGTAATGAGTCATGTGGTTATTCTTAGAACAAAAAAAATTATTTGAGGTGCTAGAAGTTTAAATTTTGTAACTAACTGTATGTTGATTGATACAAAAAGCAGCAATTATTTTCAGCCATGTTTGCGGTATTGACGTTTTTGTTAGCTGACAACGTGTAGAATTAGGGGATTCCTTCGCAAGCTGTCGCTTTGGCAGTGAATTCAGCGGGGCGACCAAGATTCACTAATTTGTACAATCCCGAAAGGGTTGATTTGGTGGCAACTATTCTGTTTTGCATTATGTTGCTTGCCCCGTTTGCGGCTGTCTTGTCTCATCTAATCGATACAATCGCAAGATTTTCCAATGATAAATTATTATAGATGATTTTATGTCCAATTACAGAAGGCTCTGAGTGGCCAGGATATAATCTAAATCAAGTCAAAAGGAAAGGGTCCGCTATTTATTGGCCAAATTGCCTAATTGCAATTAACTTCCAACTAACACTATTCATTCTCTCTCTCTAGAGAATTTGTGATGAGTACTAACTATCTACTAGTCTCTTACTCCGAGAACCAATTACTTGACTAACTAGCAAAAAATTTTCTCTCTAACTAACGGAGAACCAACTATACTCTCTCCCAGTATCAATTGCTCTCTTCTCTGACTGAGAACCAACTACTTTCAATTGTAGTTAATAACTGTTCTCTACTCTGACGAGAACCAACTACTCTTAGTAGTAGATAACACTGTTTTGACTCTTACAAGCTCTCTGGTACCCTCCAATTCCCTATCTTTCTTTACACTTAGTTTTAATTATGTCACGCCCTTCCCAATCAGTCCTGACATCCGCTTAAATCATCCGTCCGCTCATGCTTAAAATTTTATCACTCCCCCTTTCAATTCTGCCACGTGCCAAGTTCGCTTTCTTCTATCAATCTTTTCACGCGTATTAGATACCCGGTATGCGGTAGGTGTCACAATTTGACCAAGCAAACAAATGTCATACGATTCTAATCAGCAAATTCCTGACCTCAGTGACTTCAGCCCTCAAGTTCAACTCAAACTCCAAAGCATGCTATGTTTACTCAGTGACCCTTCCAAGGTCTTTATTTTAATTATCCCGTTAACGTTCCGCCTCTCAAGGGTAGGAAGAGGCCCTTTTCATGGGTACCTAATTATTTTCAGGCATCTAAATTTTCTATCTGTACTCTATTCCAATACCGACCTTCTAGCTATCAGGGTAAGGTAGTTCATCTATTGAAGGTCAAATTAAACCAAAAAGTCACCTCCGGAGAGCCAAATGAATTCCCCGTCTGTTCATAATATTTAGAATACCTAATTCTCTTGCTACGGTCCTATTACTATCAATTTCCTCTGGGACTACTTTTCTTTGGTCTAGTTGACTTTCTATTAATAGATCACTCTCCAAACTAAACTGAACCCAATGTTTACCAAGTCCACGTTGAATTAACTCTACTACTCCAAGGTTGCAATGTAAAAGATATATCCCTTTCAGCTTCTGCTCTACCTCCCAATATATGAGTTTTGCCCCCAATTTTTAGCAAGGTGACCCATTCTCCTTTCCAGGTGTTGGGCTTGGGAATACGCCAATTTCCGGTGTTAATCTTGTGGTTTTCTATGCAATTTTGGGATCAAAACGCTTAAAGGTCAATTTGAGGTCTCCCAGGGATCAACCGAGGTCAAGCTTCTATGTTTGGGTTCAGAATATCACGGGGATCCTAACTCATGGGAATCTTAACTACCAAGTTCCATTCATTTCCATTAATACTTCACTAGTTCTACCATTTCTAACGTCCATAATCAATTTTTCCGCAAAAGGGCTATTATCACCGGAAGCAGTCGCCGGAGCGTTTTCACTCACAAGAGGTCTTTTTTCGGGGTTCGTATCTGATCTCCCTTGCCCCGATAAAATCTTTATGCAACCGTTCATCATTTCGCCTAAAAAACCTGTTTCCGGTCTAAGGGGTTGTTTTTCCAAGTGCTAACAGCTTCAGTTCAAACAGTCGGATTTGGTTCAAATTATAATACAAGATGTATCTTGCCACTATCTACTATCCCTCCAAGTTTTAGCTCTCTGTGATCATTGGAGGCCGAGAAACGACTTCCGGAATTTAGGCGTGGGTTTGTTCAGTTAGGGCATAAAACCGGAATCAGGGGTGCTAGGGGTCTGGGATTCTAAAAATAAGCTTCCCTTACCTAGGCCTACAACATACTAGGGTTTAAGCCCAACACCGACGCTAGTTTCTGAGTTCTGATAGGGCCATTTACACTTCCGGTGACCGTTATCACTTGCCCCCCAAGGGCCTGAGGGGTCCCGTCTCTAGTATCGCTCCTCTGAATTTCATAAAATTAGCTTTTTTAGTTCCGATTTTTTTTTGGGGGGGGGGGGGGGTGTTCGCCGATTTTGTCAATTTTTTTTTCTGGAATAGGAGGGACGATATCTTCGGAGAATGAACTATTTCGGCTCTACCCTTTTGTTTGCTCTACTACTTAACTTAATGACGAATCAATCTTATGCTCAGTTACTATAGCATGTAATACAATAGAATCACCAATTCTACAGTCTTCCCTTCTAGTCTAATATTCTCCCGAATATTGCGAAGGACAAAGTTTTAACTTACTGTTTTTCTACCAAACTAGGTTAAACCTATCTAATGCCTCATCTTATCATAACCTTTCCTATTTTCCGAGTTACCTTTCCTTAAACAAAATCGCGGACCCTTCAGTCAGTCCCATTATGAACAATCAGATTCGACTAGTAAGTACCAGTTGTTCTAGAAATCCTAACTAGGGGACTTGACTGCTAATAAATTTACTCCATGCAGTGCAACCCAACCTCTTTTCTTAAAGCAGCTAATGTTCAACAGTAACGCAATAGGCTGAGGTGGGATCGCAATTAGATATTAAACAAGCACCAATGAGCTCGGTGACAAAGTTTCCAATAAACTAGTTTTAACTCACAAATTCGTCTATCCCAAACCTAACTGGAGGCCTTCTTACTCGAACTGGACCACCCACATCTGTCGTTCCACTTTTCATCACTGGTTTAACCACCTCCGGCTCACCCGGAGGTCTACCTTCAGCTTCGCTGGGGAGATTCGCGGGCTGTTCTTCCCTTCTGGTTTCAATCTCCGTTGCGTCGTATGTCTCCACCGAGTCGCTCGGTCGTCGCACGCCTCGAATAAGCCCAGGAGGACAAACTAGTGTCTCCACCACTACTCGATTTTTTCGCGGCATTTTCTCCAAAATTTATAGTCCTGGGCTTGGATCATGGTTGAATCCCTCCCTGTTGTTTGCCCGAAATGCCTCATCTTCAACGTGCAACTCAGGATCATCAAAAAACTAGCTTACCGGTAGGGTGTCGGTCGCTTCCTTGCAGTGGTTTCTTCTGGTCGCACTGTATCCTCAGCTTAGCGTTTCAACATGTCAACGTGCAGAAACTTCACCTTACTCGGATTGGACACCTTTGACAACTTGTACCTGACTTCGGACAGCCTGGCCATCACAACATATGGTCCTTACCGTAGGTCAAAAGACTTCTCTGACTTAATTGTCTCTTGTGACCACACCCAGACGTTGTCACCACTTGCATAGGGTTCCCTGTGAGTTTTCCTCCAGTAATAGCTCTGTTGTCGACGCCGGTCTGTCCCGAGTATTTCTCTGGCGCTGCTGTGTGCGTCTCGAAACTGTTCATATAGCCATTCGGCAAAACCATCTTTCATCATCACTGCCCCAGTCACGGTTGTCATTAGCCCCAGCTCTCTGTGATCATTGGAGGCCGAGAAACGACTTCCGGAATTTAGGCGTGGGTTTGTTCAGTTAGGGCATAAAACCGGAATCAGGGGTGCTAGGGGTCTGGGATTCTAAAAATAAGCTTCCCTTACCTAGGCCTACAACATACTAGGGTTTAAGCCCAACACCGACGCTAGTTTCTGAGTTCTGATAGGGCCATTTACACTTCCGGTGACCGTTATCACTTGCCCCCCAAGGGCCTGAGGGGTCCCGTCTCTAGTATCGCTCCTCTGAATTTCATAAAATTAGCTTTTTTAGTTCCGATTTTTTTTGGGGGGGGGGGGGGGTGTTCGCCGATTTTGTCAATTTTTTTTCTGGAATAGGAGGGACGATATCTTCGGAGAATGAACTATTTCGGCTCTACCCTTTTGTTTGCTCTACTACTTAACTTAATGACGAATCAATCTTATGCTCAGTTACTATAGCATGTAATACAATAGAATCACCAATTCTACAGTCTTCCCTTCTAGTCTAATATTCTCCCGAATATTGCGAAGGACAAAGTTTTAACTTACTGTTTTTCTACCAAACTAGGTTAAACCTATCTAATGCCTCATCTTATCATAACCTTTCCTATTTTCCGAGTTACCTTTCCTTAAACAAAATCGCGGACCCTTCAGTCAGTCCCATTATGAACAATCAGATTCGACTAGTAAGTACCAGTTGTTCTAGAAATCCTAACTAGGGGACTTGACTGCTAATAAATTTACTCCATGCAGTGCAACCCAACCTCTTTTCTTAAAGCAGCTAATGTTCAACAGTAACGCAATAGGCTGAGGTGGGATCGCAATTAGATATTAAACAAGCACCAATGAGCTCGGTGACAAAGTTTCCAATAAACTAGTTTTAACTCACAAATTCGTCTATCCCAAACCTAACTGGAGGCCTTCTTACTCGAACTGGACCACCCACATCTGTCGTTCCACTTTTCATCACTGGTTTAACCACCTCCGGCTCACCCGGAGGTCTACCTTCAGCTTCGCTGGGGAGATTCGCGGGCTGTTCTTCCCTTCTGGTTTCAATCTCCGTTGCGTCGTATGTCTCCACCGAGTCGCTCGGTCGTCGCACGCCTCGAATAAGCCCAGGAGGACAAACTAGTGTCTCCACCACTACTCGATTTTTTCGCGGCATTTTCTCCAAAATTTATAGTCCTGGGCTTGGATCATGGTTGAATCCCTCCCTGTTGTTTGCCCGAAATGCCTCATCTTCAACGTGCAACTCAGGATCATCAAAAAACTAGCTTACCGGTAGGGTGTCGGTCGCTTCCTTGCAGTGGTTTCTTCTGGTCGCACTGTATCCTCAGCTTAGCGTTTCAACATGTCAACGTGCAGAAACTTCACCTTACTCGGATTGGACACCTTTGACAACTTGTACCTGACTTCGGACAGCCTGGCCATCACAACATATGGTCCTTACCGTAGGTCAAAAGACTTCTCTGACTTAATTGTCTCTTGTGACCACACCCAGACGTTGTCACCACTTGCATAGGGTTCCCTGTGAGTTTTCCTCCAGTAATAGCTCTGTTGTCGACGCCGGTCTGTCCCGAGTATTTCTCTGGCGCTGCTGTGTGCGTCTCGAAACTGTTCATATAGCCATTCGGCAAAACCATCTTTCATCATCACTGCCCCAGTCACGGTTGTCATTAGCCCCAGTCAGTTTCACCAGCTCTACACTGTAAACATCCAGATTGGCGGGTTTTATCTACCTTGCGTCTACGCTCTGCTCAGCAATAAGCGCTTAACAACCTGTTATCCGATTAATCGTCGTGTTGTACATAGAATTCAAGTACAGCACCGCCGTGTCCCACTTCTTTGGGTTCTCTGCACGAAATTTCAAATTAACATCGGCCATTTTTGCGTTGTGTCTATCCGTCTGTCCATTACCTTTCGGTTTATAGTAAGAAGTTTGAATTTTGTCAATACCCAAAAGTCGACACATCTCCTGGATCAGTTTGCCTCCAAAACTCTTCCCTTGATCTGTATATGGCCCATTGGGAGCTCCAAACGTCAGTACTCGATTCTCCACTACCTCTCAAGCCACGTCTGCATGATCCGCTGTCACCAGTGGAACTGCAATTGCATACATCGTGAATAGATCCGTCATTACCAGCACATGCTTCGCTCCATTGTCAGTGGTCCCAAGATATCTACTGCCATAGCGCCGAATCTGATCCCAGGATCAAAAGGAACCAGGGCCTGTGCCCTCTTCGTCTTCATTGTCACCTGGACTGCTCTGCTTAAGCACCCCTAGACTTTTCTTTCAATATCCGTTCTCATCGTCCGCCACCAAAATCTTCGTCATAATCTTGCCAGCATCTTCTCGGCTGCAAGCTGTCCTCCGCCGGTCTCCATAAAATCGAACTGCCTCAGAGTTTCCCTCCGTCCCGCCACCGGAACTATTGTCAGAAATGTTGGCCTGGAGCCATTTCGTTGAAACCACTTCTTGTAGAGTATTCCATCTTTTAAGCTCAACTCATCCCATTTTGACCAGTAGGCCAGTGTTTCAGGTCCATACTGTATGGCCTGCTCCTTCGGGATAATGTTCATTCCACGTGACGGCATATCAATCGTCTCGTCGCCTAGTCCCGCCCAGTAGAATACTTGAGCGATCGATTCATCTTCTTCCTGCACCTTCGCAACTCCACCTGGCGTTCGTTTCCATCGAATCGACTCGCAGTCGTTGTCTCCATTCGTTGCTGTCTCGTTCACACTTGCAACTGTTTCCGGTATACACATAGGTCTGCACCTTCGCAGTTCCTCATCTTTAGGAGATCGCTTTAGGACAAACCCCGATTTCGTCACGGGCCATGTTTTCGCAAGTTGCTCTCGCTGAGTGTTCGTCGTATCTAGGTGGCAATCCTCCATCATCAGATAGGTTTTTATCGAATTGCTCGACGGCAGCTGCTATCTTCGCTATCAACTGCCTCCTCTTCTCGTTACTCGAATCACCTTCTCCTTCACTCTTTCCTCCTGGATCATGGGGAGTAGACAGCATCCGCTTCGTGGTTGCAATGGGTGGCACATAACGTATAGGAACTTTTAAACCCTCTGTTGTTCCTGTCCGCAGGAAAAGTTCATCGTGGCTGAACGCCAATGCGCACCAATTTTCCTTCAGCGATCGAAGTCCGAAAACCATCTCGGCTTTCAATTTTGGAACAACAAGCATTTCAAGATCTTTGTCAACGGTCTCCAGTTTCAGACGGGTGCTGATACATCCATCCACCTTCCTTTCCTGTCCATATTTTGTCTCTAGTATGCCCCGATATGGCTCAATCTCAGACGAATTTAAGAGATCTGGAGCTACATCTGACCGAATGAGGTCAGTCGTGGCCCTCGTATCTAGTAAGGCCTCAAATTGGGTTCTCCATAGACAAGCATCTACGACTACTCCACGGTGTCCGTAGAATTCGTGAAAGATTCCCACTCGTTCGAAACGTGGTTGAAGTTGTTCTCTAGTTTTTCTCTCGGTAGCGACCTCTATGCCCCGATGTCTTCGTTCCAAAATCGACAGAACTGGTTCCTGTTCCCATAGTGAATTACTGTCTACAACTGCAGCTCGGTTCGGCCACTGGCTCTGGCTCCCTCTACACGAACCGTACGTCAGTTGGTCTCGCTTCGATGCTTGTTGTCTCTGTAAGTCGGCCGGTACAAAGCCTATTTTTAACTCGCTCCTGACCCTGGGACTCCCCAGGCCTTTAAAGGAACCGAAGCCTTTCTCGGAAACTCCTTCGAAAAGTGACCCATCTGAGCGCATGCATAAAAGTTGCCACGGGGTACCTGGCTCTTCGCCCCAAAGCGTCCGACTCCACTGTTCTGTTAAGTCCGACTATCCTCGCCGGGGTAAGGGTCAAAGAGCTGCCCGGATTGTTGGGTTTGATCAGGGCGGGGTAGAATCTCCGGATGGGGGGCAGGAATTATAGAATTGACAAGCAAGCAGCCTCTTTCTGTTCCTGGTCCGTGACATCTTGTTGACTAGCTTCAGGGCCTGAGCCTGAGCAACAGCTTGAGCGAGGCTCCCCAAATCTTCCCGCAAGAGCTGGTCTTGGAGCTCCACATCAAACAGCCCGTCGATGAACTACTCACGGTTCATGTCATCTCTAGCCTGAGCCCCGATGTTTGCATTAGCAACATCCCCAAGGGACCGGACTCGTCTGGAGAACTCCCTTAGACTCTCTTTTTCGCCTTGCATTAAACTCTTAAACTCCGCTCGGGCGCCTGCGTGCGTCTGAAACGGCATCATCCTGTGATCAAGCTGGCCGAGCATCTTAGCCAACGTTGGCTCGTCGTAGCCCTCGATCTCTTCTCGAAATTGGGCAGGCATGCTTGTAATTTTGTCCAAAGCCCAGCTCGTCAAACAGGTTGGTAGGACCATCCTGGCCTGGTCATCCGCCAAGCGGTTGGCGTCTGCGACCCAAGCGAAGTGCTTCCTCCAGTCTGCCCAGTTCAGATAGCTACTGGAAGGAAAACGATCCGGCCGTATTGTCCCGAATCCAAATACGCCTTGCTGCCTGTCCAGCGCGTTCGTTGCTGCAACTACCGCTCCAGCAATCAGCCGCCTGTCCTGCTCTTCCATGTCGTATTATACCCGAGTCGTCAATTCGGCAACACGTCAATTCGGCAAAGGGTTGATATGGTGGCAACTATTCTGTATTGTATTATGCTGCTTTCCCCGCTTGCGGCTGTCTTGTCTCATCTACTCGATACAATCTTAAAAATTTCCGATGATAAATTAAATTGGATGATTATATGTCCAATTACAGAAGGCTCTGAGTGGCCAGGATATAATTCAAAAGGAAAGGGTCCGCGATTTATCGACCAAAATGACTAATTGCAATTAGCTTCCAACTAACTCCACTCACACTAACTAATCTCTCTCCCTAGAGAATCTCTGATGAGAACTAACTATCTACTGGACTCCTACTCCGAGAACCAATTACCTGACCAACCAGTAATATTTTTTTTCTCTAACTAACGGAGAACCAACTATAATCTCTCTCTCAGTATCAATTGCTCTCTTCTCTGACTGAGAACCAACTACTCATAAAAGTAGATAACACTGTTCTGACTCTTACAAGCTCTCCGACACCCTCCAATTTCTTATCTTTCTTTAGTTAAGTCACGCCATTCCCGATTAGTCCTGACATCCGCTTAAATCACCCGTCCGCTCTTGTTTAATATTTTATCACTCCCCCTGTCAACTCTGCCCCGTGCCAAGTTCGCTTTCCTTTATCAATCTTTTTACGCGTATTAGATACCCATTATGCGGTAGTTGTCACAATTTGACCAAGCAAACAAATGTTTTACGATTCTAATCAGCAAATTCCTGACCTCAGTGACTTCAGCCCTCGAGTTCAACTCAAACTCCAAAGCATGCTACGTTTACTCAGTGAACCTCCCAATGACTTTATTTTAATTATCCCGTTAACGTTCCGACCTCCCAAGGGTAGGGGGAGGTCCTTTTCATGGGTAGCTAATTAATTTCAGGCATCTAATATTTCTATCTGTACTCTATTCCAATCCCGACCTTCTAGCTATCAGGGTAAGGTAGTTCATCCATTAGGGGTCAAATTAAACCAAAAAGTCACATCCGGAGAGCCAAATAAATTCCCCGTCTGTTCATACTATTTAGGAGACCTAATTCTCATGCTACGGTCCTATTACTATCGATTTCTTCTGGGACCACTTTTCTTTGGTCTAGTTGACTTGCTATTAATAGATCACTCACAATGCTAAACTGAACCCAATGTTCTACTACTCTAAGGTTGCAATGTAAAAGATATATATCAATCAGCTTATGCTCTACCTCCCAATATATGAGTTTTGCTCCCAACTTTTAGCGAGGTGAACCATTCTCATTTCAAGGTGTTGGGCTGGGGAATACGTCACATTCTGGTGTTAATCTTGGGGTTTTTCATGCAATTTTGGGATCAAAACGCCCAAACGCCAATTTGAGGTCTCCCAGGGAGCAACCGGGGTCAAACTTCCATATTTGGGTTCAGAATCTCATGGGAATCCTAACTCATGGGGATCCTAACTAGGGGATCCTAACCGAGTTCCATTCATATCCCGTTAATACTTATAGCATTTCTAAGGTTTATCACTTTTTCCGCAAAAGGGCTATTAACACCGGAAGCAGTCGCTGGAGGGTTTTCACTCACAAGAAGTTTTTTTTTGGGGTTCGTATCTTATTCCATTGCCGCATTAAAATCATTATGCCACCGTTCATCATTTCGCCTAAATTGCCTAGTTCCGGTCTAAGGGTTGTTTTTCCAAGTGCTAACAGCTTCCGGTCCAACCGCCGGATTTGGTTCAAATAATTATACAAGTTGTATCTTGCCACTACCTAACATCCCTCCAAGTTTCAGCTCTCTGTGATCATTGGAGGCCGAGAAACGACTTCCGGAAGTTAGGGGTGGATTTGTTTACTTAGGGCATAAAACAGGAAGTAGGTGTCCTAGGGGTCTGGGATTCTAAACTTAAGCTTCCCTTAATTAGGCCTACAACTTACTAGAGTTTGAACCCACAACCGCCGCTAATTTCCGAGTTCTGATAGGGCTATTTACACTTCCGGGGACCGTTATCACTTGCCCCCCAAGGGTCTGAGGGGTCCCTTTTTTTGTATGCCCGGGTCAAATCATCTCTAGTTTCGCTCTTCTGAATTTCATAACATTAGCTTTCTTAGTTCCGATTTGGGGGGGGGGGGGGGGTCGCCAATATTGTCAAATCTTATTTTCTGGAATAGGAGGGACAATATCTTCGAAGTATGAACTATTTCGAGCTCTACCCTTTGTTTGCTCTACTACTTAACTTAATGACGAATCAATATTACGCTCAGGCTACAATAGCATGCAATAAAATAGAATCATCAATTCTACACAACGATCACAATTCTACACAACTTCCGGTATTAATCTTGAGGTTTTTCATGCAATTTCGGGATCAAAACGCCCAAACGTCAATTTGAGGTCTCCCAGGTGTCAATCGGGGTCAAAATTCCATATTTGGGTTCAGAATCTCATGGGAATCCTAACTCATGGGGATCCTAGCTAGGGGATCCTAACTAGGGGATCCTAACCAAGTTCCATTCATATACCGTTAATACTTCACTAGTTATAGCATTTCTAAGGTCCTTTATCACTTTTTCCGCAAAAGGTCTATTAACACCGGAAGCAGTCGCTGGAGGGTTTTCACTCACAAGGAGTCTTTTTTTGGGGTTCGTATCTTATTCCATTGCCGCATTAAAATCATTATGCCACCGTTCATCATTTCGCCTAAATTGCCTAATTCCGGTCTAAGGGTTGTTTTTCCAAGTGCTAACAGCTTCCGGTCCAACCGCCGGATTTGGTTCAAATAATCATACAAGTTGTATCTTGCCACTATCTACTATCCCTCCAAGTTTCAGCTCTCTGTAATCATTGGAGGCCGAGAAACGACTTCCGAAATTTAGGCGTGGGTTTGTTCACTTAGGGCATAAAACCGGAAGTAGGTGTCCTAGGGGTCTGGGATTCTAAACTTAAGCTTCCCTTAATTAGGCCTACAACTTACTAGAGTTTGAACCCAAAACGGCGCTAGTTTCCGAGTTCTGATGGGGCTATTTACACTTCCGGGGACCGTTATCACTTGCCCCCCAAGGGTCTGAGGGGTGCCCTTTTTTGTATGCCCGGGTCAAATCATCTCTAGTTTCCCTCTTCTGAATTTCATAACATTAGCTTTCTTAGTTCCGATTTGGGAAGGGGGGGGGGGGGTTCGCCAATTTTGTCAAATCTTATTTTCTGGAATAGGAGGGACGATATCTTCAAAGAATGAACTATTTCGAGCTCTACCCTTTGTTTGCTCTACTACTTAACTTAATGACGAATCAATATTACGCTCAGGTTACTATAGCATGCAATAAAGTATAATCATCAATTCTACACAACGATTTAAAAAAATTTAACCAATTGTAGGCAAACTGTTTGCGCTGCTGGCAACTTTTTTCAAATTGAGACAAAAATACCGTTGTCTTACAACTTTCGGCGCTACCGATTCTGCAAAACAGCACCGAAGGTGGCACTCTTTCAATGTTCGAAATCTTTGGAATCCTCAATATTCTCCATTAATTTGCAATGTTCTTCTGAGGCTTCCGGTTTTTGCGCCAGTTTACTTGCTTGTTGGAATCTGCTTACTTTCGCGCGGGGTTTTATTTGGTTTACCGCAGCTTTTGCATGTTTTCGCATTGATCGACAAGCTCATATAAAGGGACAGTTAATCAAATTCTCTCCTCTCAAAGATCTACAACAATTTTGTCATGGTTTACGTTTCATTTATTTCTCGTATTCCTGTTATTCGTATTCTTTTTGTTAGATTCTTTACCCCTGAACGCTCTTCTGTTTTGTTTTGTATTTTTTATTGTCATGAGCGGTTTTTATTTTATTTTGGGGCCAGAGTACGATGCTTTTGCTGCTGCACCTGCATTCAAGACGTTGATTTTTGGATTGCCGATGTTGTTTGTTTAATGTGTTCGAATTTTTTTGCTCTCCTCGATACTTTCCCCAGGAACAAACTCTCGGATCTCAACGTCGAAATCCTAAGACAGATAGCGTACACCACCCTCCGCATTACGCGTCGGACACCAAACTCACTATTTCCAATGGCTATACGTTTAACTCTCTGTTTTCCTTGATAATTCCGCAAGTGTTCTTTTATTTATCTCTAAATACCTTCCTTTTCTTTTTATTGATTATTTTCGTTTTGTCAAAAATTTTGGTATGATGCCGCTGTTAACCGCTGATACTTCCATCCGTTTCGAAAACATAAGAAACTAAAAATTTATTTATTAAGTAAAGTCATGCCAACAACAAGGTGTTTTACAAAAAATTCAGATTCAAAATTGAAAGTCAAGAAAAGAATAATATTTTTGATTTTTGAACTGTATACACCAAACATGGTTTTCGGATTTTTAAATTGACAGCGGAAAAGCTAATAGCACTACGAGGGGTGAGTTAGTTGCATAGATAAACGGAGCTGGCCTGTTTCGGAAGACAATTCTGATGAACTTTTGCAGCTATTATGACCCTGTCACGTGATCACATGAGTCCGACTGGGTTTGGAGACATGACGTCATCAAATCCAGATGGTCCCACAAAAGTGAGAGCTGAAACGAGATCAAGGTCAAAAACCCAAGTATTAATTAAAAAATAGTTTGCACGACTTTTAGGTTCAGTCAGAATTTTCCGATAAGTATTGTATTGACTCTTAAAATATCGAATCCGACAACTGATCTCGAGGTTTTTTATCGAAAATTGCGGCATCGTTTCTCCAGCTGTCGTTATTACTGGAAATATATGAGACAACAAAAAAATGACAGCGCGATGAAACGTAGCAGAAGTTTGATAACCAACCGTGATGATGAAGCTTCGCAGCGGACGCATTGGCTGCAAACATTGCCGCCGCCTGATTTGCCCCCGCTGCGCCTCCTCCTTGCATCATACCACCGGGCGGGCCTCCCCCATTTGTCCCCTGCTGCTGCCCATTCATGTGGTTGCCACCGCTACTACCTGTAGACAGGTGTTTCTTCTGGCGACTTCTGGCGTTCTGGAACCAGACCTGGATCACCCGCTTACTCAGTCCGGTCTGACTGGCAATTCTCTCCAGGTCCTGACCGTCGGGGTTGCTGTCCATGTTGAAATTGGCTTGCAGGACCTAGTTAGTAAAAAACAACACTTCAATCACTTTGCTTATGATTCAAACCTCCTCGAGGAAAAGGATCATCATGCAGCTGTTTACGGAGAACCGTTGAGAACCGCTGTTTTACCCCTGTCAAAATAATTATTTGATTACCTCCGTCATTGCTGAATAAAAACGACTTGAAAATGTTGAAATGGTTAACTCATGTATATTAAGTGAAAAGTATTCCAAGTTATCGATCGATTTCATAATTTTTTCGTCGTATCATCACAGTTGGGCAGCAGTGGCTTTAGGTGAGGGCGAACGCCCTCTAAGGGTTCGACCGACCTCCTCGCCATTCAAAGAGACTTTTGGCCTATTTATTTTAAAAGTTGGACTGCGGCGCTGTAAATTTTAGCAAAACAAGGCCTCTAAAGTGGGATCTCTTTGACTATTTCCCACCTAGGGTACGTTAGTAACGAATTGCCACCCCTATGGAGCTATAATTCAATGGCTCAGCATTTGTAGATTTTGTACCTGGTAACTAATCTCCCCCTTGCAAAGGGGGAGAAATAGTTAATGAGAGGATCTACTTAACAATTGCCCCCCCCCCCCCCCCCCCTTGGTATCTACTTAAGAATTGTCGCCCCTATTTATAAAAGCAGTTAATTAGCACTGAGCAGCTTTCTATTGAGAATTAGAATTTTGCTGCATTCTGATTGGTCGAAAATGCGTTATTTTAATCTACTTAACAATTCCCCCCCCCCTTTCTTAAAAGGGGGGGGGGCAAATGTTAAGTAGATCCTGATGAGATCCCTAGAGTGTGCAGGGGAAGCTCGAAAAATCAATTTGGTCAACCTATAAAAATTTGAACAAATGTTTCGTATCTAACAAAAAAGCATGGTTGTTCTTAAGCAGTGGCAGCAGCAGTTCTCTCAAATAATGAGCTGAGCAGCTTTGCTGTATGAAGGCCCTTCCCTTGTTAACTTGATCATTCTGAAGATTTGAAGTCCCGAAAACTTAAATTTCCATATTTTCCACTTTTTCTACCCAACTCAACTTGTACTCTTGAGTTTCTGGTACACCAAGCGTTATATACTGACCTTAAGTTGGTCCTCGGAGAAGGTGGTTCTGGACCTCTTGCTCTTGTGACTGTGGGGACTGCCCAGGGATCCACCACAGTCCAGGTCATTGCAACCGTTCGGCTCATCCGGCCCATCGCCTGAAAAAAAAACAAGATAAGGAATGATAGTTTCACAAACTCTCACCCACCCATTTGGTGAAGTTTCAGATTTCAGATCTACTTAACAACCTCCCCCTTTCCCCTTTCGTGAAGGGGGGGGGGGTTCGCCAATTTTGTCAAATCTTATTTTCTGGAATAGGAGGGACGATATCTTCAAAGAATGAACTATTTCGAGCTCTACCCTTTGTTTGCTCTACTACTTAACTTAATGACGAATCAATATTACGCTCAGGTTACTATAGCATGCAATAAAGTATAATCATCAATTCTACACAACGATTTAAAAAAATTTAACCAATTGTAGGCAAACTGTTTGCGCTGCTGGCAACTTTTTTCAAATTGAGACAAAAATACCGTTGTCTTACAACTTTCGGCGCTACCGATTCTGCAAAACAGCACCGAAGGTGGCACTCTTTCAATGTTCGAAATCTTTGGAATCCTCAATATTCTCCATTAATTTGCAATGTTCTTCTGAGGCTTCCGGTTTTTGCGCCAGTTTACTTGCTTGTTGGAATCTGCTTACTTTCGCGCGGGGTTTTATTTGGTTTACCGCAGCTTTTGCATGTTTTCGCATTGATCGACAAGCTCATATAAAGGGACAGTTAATCAAATTCTCTCCTCTCAAAGATCTACAACAATTTTGTCATGGTTTACGTTTCATTTATTTCTCGTATTCCTGTTATTCGTATTCTTTTTGTTAGATTCTTTACCCCTGAACGCTCTTCTGTTTTGTTTTGTATTTTTTATTGTCATGAGCGGTTTTTATTTTATTTTGGGGCCAGAGTACGATGCTTTTGCTGCTGCACCTGCATTCAAGACGTTGATTTTTGGATTGCCGATGTTGTTTGTTTAATGTGTTCGAATTTTTTTGCTCTCCTCGATACTTTCCCCAGGAACAAACTCTCGGATCTCAACGTCGAAATCCTAAGACAGATAGCGTACACCACCCTCCGCATTACGCGTCGGACACCAAACTCACTATTTCCAATGGCTATACGTTTAACTCTCTGTTTTCCTTGATAATTCCGCAAGTGTTCTTTTATTTATCTCTAAATACCTTCCTTTTCTTTTTATTGATTATTTTCGTTTTGTCAAAAATTTTGGTATGATGCCGCTGTTAACCGCTGATACTTCCATCCGTTTCGAAAACATAAGAAACTAAAAATTTATTTATTAAGTAAAGTCATGCCAACAACAAGGTGTTTTACAAAAAATTCAGATTCAAAATTGAAAGTCAAGAAAAGAATAATATTTTTGATTTTTGAACTGTATACACCAAACATGGTTTTCGGATTTTTAAATTGACAGCGGAAAAGCTAATAGCACTACGAGGGGTGAGTTAGTTGCATAGATAAACGGAGCTGGCCTGTTTCGGAAGACAATTCTGATGAACTTTTGCAGCTATTATGACCCTGTCACGTGATCACATGAGTCCGACTGGGTTTGGAGACATGACGTCATCAAATCCAGATGGTCCCACAAAAGTGAGAGCTGAAACGAGATCAAGGTCAAAAACCCAAGTATTAATTAAAAAATAGTTTGCACGACTTTTAGGTTCAGTCAGAATTTTCCGATAAGTATTGTATTGACTCTTAAAATATCGAATCCGACAACTGATCTCGAGGTTTTTTATCGAAAATTGCGGCATCGTTTTTCCAGCTGTCGTTATTACTGGAAATATATGAGACAACAAAAAAATGACAGCGCGATGAAACGTAGCAGAAGTTTGATAACCAACCGTGATGATGAAGCTTCGCAGCGGACGCATTGGCTGCAAACATTGCCGCCGCCTGATTTGCCCCCGCTGCGCCTCCTCCTTGCATCATACCACCGGGCGGGCCTCCCCCATTTGTCCCCTGCTGCTGCCCATTCATGTGGTTGCCACCGCTACTACCTGTAGACAGGTGTTTCTTCTGGCGACTTCTGGCGTTCTGGAACCAGACCTGGATCACCCGCTTACTCAGTCCGGTCTGACTGGCAATTCTCTCCAGGTCCTGACCGTCGGGGTTGCTGTCCATGTTGAAATTGGCTTGCAGGACCTAGTTAGTAAAAAACAACACTTCAATCACTTTGCTTATGATTCAAACCTCCTCGAGGAAAAGGATCATCATGCAGCTGTTTACGGAGAACCGTTGAGAACCGCTGTTTTACCCCTGTCAAAATAATTATTTGATTACCTCCGTCATTGCTGAATAAAAACGACTTGAAAATGTTGAAATGGTTAACTCATGTATATTAAGTGAAAAGTATTCCAAGTTATCGATCGATTTCATAATTTTTTCGTCGTATCATCACAGTTGGGCAGCAGTGGCTTTAGGTGAGGGCGAACGCCCTCTAAGGGTTCGACCGACCTCCTCGCCATTCAAAGAGACTTTTGGCCTATTTATTTTAAAAGTTGGACTGCGGCGCTGTAAATTTTAGCAAAACAAGGCCTCTAAAGTGGGATCTCTTTGACTATTTCCCACCTAGGGTACGTTAGTAACGAATTGCCACCCCTATGGAGCTATAATTCAATGGCTCAGCATTTGTAGATTTTGTACCTGGTAACTAATCTCCCCCTTGCAAAGGGGGAGAAATAGTTAATGAGAGGATCTACTTAACAATTGCCCCCCCCCCCTTGGTATCTACTTAAGAATTGTCGCCCCTATTTATAAAAGCAGTTAATTAGCACTGAGCAGCTTTCTATTGAGAATTAGAATTTTGCTGCATTCTGATTGGTCGAAAATGCGTTATTTTAATCTACTTAACAATTCCCCCCCCCCCTTTCTTAAAAGGGGGGGGGCAAATGTTAAGTAGATCCTGATGAGATCCCTAGAGTGTGCAGGGGAAGCTCGAAAAATCAATTTGGTCAACCTATAAAAATTTGAACAAATGTTTCGTATCTAACAAAAAAGCATGGTTGTTCTTAAGCAGTGGCAGCAGCAGTTCTCTCAAATAATGAGCTGAGCAGCTTTGCTGTATGAAGGCCCTTCCCTTGTTAACTTGATCATTCTGAAGATTTGAAGTCCCGAAAACTTAAATTTCCATATTTTCCACTTTTTCTACCCAACTCAACTTGTACTCTTGAGTTTCTGGTACACCAAGCGTTATATACTGACCTTAAGTTGGTCCTCGGAGAAGGTGGTTCTGGACCTCTTGCTCTTGTGACTGTGGGGACTGCCCAGGGATCCACCACAGTCCAGGTCATTGCAACCGTTCGGCTCATCCGGCCCATCGCCTGAAAAAAAAACAAGATAAGGAATGATAGTTTCACAAACTCTCACCCACCCATTTGGTGAAGTTTCAGATTTCAGATCTACTTAACAACCTCCCCCTTTCCCCTTTCGTGAAGGGGGGGGGGGGGGGGAGCGGGAGATTGTTAAGTAGATCAAAATAGTCGATTTTTCTACTTCAACCAATCAGAATGCAGCAAAATTCGAATTCTCAATACAAGCTCTAGTGCTAAATTAAATGTTTTTATTTATCGGAGATTCTTTAGTTGGGATGCGGAGCAATTAGCAGAATGGTCCAAGTGCAGAATGGGTCCAAGATCAGAAATACAGAAAAGTCTTGACTTATATTGGTTTATATTTGGAATCGTCAAAAAATACCAAGAAAACGAATAAATTATGAAGAATTGTCTAATTTCATTAAGTTTTTAGGTTATTGATTAAATTACTTAAATTATGCCTAAAATGTTCGTTGCGTTGCTATTATTGACATTTCTGACAATTAATTTGCCGATTACCTTATAAAAGTTGATATTTTTCTGTTTTTCTGCTCTTGGACCCATTCTGCTCTTAGACCTTTCGTAGATACCATAGAAGGGGGAAAGATTCTTAAATATCCGAAAGTTCTTTTAATTAACCACTTCAAATGAGGGCTCATAGTTTAGAATTAAATCAAGAGTTCATTGAATTCTTTGTTTTTCCAGGCGTGGAACAGTCTTTGCAGTCAGTACTTCTGCTTATATGAGGCTCTACGTTAACATGTGGTGGAAGCCTCATATAAATGTTTTACACGTACCTTATTCTTAAATACACCAATCAGGTTGTTTCAGGGGATCTTTGGAATTGCTAACAGCTCGAATAAGCCGAAAATCAAATGAGCCTTAAACAAGCAATGGTTGAACGCGGAAAATTATACATTTGTCTATTTGGTATTTAGTTAAGTGTTCGAGCCAAAGTAGATTTATATTGGCTAAAAACGAACCAAATTTATTTCGTTTTACACGTACCTTATTCGAGCTATTTGACTATAATTTATTCATTTGAAAGTGCAACCGCAGTATTGATTTCAACTTTTTGTTACTGAGAACAATGTCACTGAATGACCACAAAATTTGAGCAAACTTATCGAAAAGAGAATTTGAGATATTTTTATTCATTTGTGAAAACCAAACTTGACATAAAAATATTATTGGTTAAATATATATTACTTTCAGGGCAGATATTGTTCATATTTAATAAGTTTTTACAACAAAGTTTTGGAGTTGGGTTCTTATAACCCGACATAATTAATCATGAACAAATAAATGGATAGTGACAATCGTTAGAAGCTACAGTAATTGCTTTGACTACGTGCTATTGAGGGTAGGGGGTGAGGTCAAGCACAGGATAGTGATAGCACATCCGAATGATTGTCATCCGTGCGCGCGCCTAAAAAGCTCGATTTTTGGGCTCTTTTTCCTTTTCCACCCACCTGCAAATTGCGCACCGAAAAAACGCGGTCAGCATTTTCCAAAAAGTGCCTAAAAACCTCTTTTGTTGGCCTGTTTTTTCAATTTTTTTTTAAATCCAAATTGAAATTCTAACTAACCATTCATCGAATTACAATCTGCCCTGTCGTTCGAATCCGACCCATTGCCACTACAACCACCAGCACCACTTGTAGATGATGATGACGGCACAAGAACCCCTGAAGAACTTCCGCCTTTTGTCGTCCCCGCCCCGTTGGCCCCACTTGCTCCTCCTCCCGCAGGGGGAATATCCAGAAGCTCCATGAAGTGTTGTCGACACAGCACGTGATGTTCGTGTAGCGCGAACTCCTCACCAGTCGACAATTGTCGGTGGCAGATGTTGCAGGCGAAACAGGCTAGGTGGTACACTAATTGTTTGGCTCTCCTAACCCAGTCGGTGCTGGACACTACCCGCTGGCACTTGGCACATCGCACTCCAAAGTATCTAAAGTTCAATCAATTTGACAAAAAAGGTAAACGCGGTATTTTCAAAACGCACGAAAAACAGTCCTAAAAGAAAACTTTTATATGGCATACGAGCCCATACAACTCAATAAAAAAGTGCTGATCATCTCGTGATAATTCTATCCAATTTCTTAGACATACAAAATTGTTACTCCACGGATTGAAAAAAAAACTTTTGTTTTTATTATGGAAATAGAAGTAGCGTTTTTGTCAGCTCTTGTATCCAGGGGCGGATTTGGATGGGGGGACGCTTTATTCTTCAGGAATTCGACCCCATGCCGACCCAAAGGGTCCCCCTTTGTACTATTTTGAGAGACAAATGTTTGGTGACGGACCCGAAAATTTTTCTAAAGGCGCCTTGGGCTTCAATAGATACTAAATTCGAGTGGGAGCGCGCGCCTAAAAAAATCACAATTTTTTGGTCAAAGTTTTCCAAGAAATGCCTAAAAACGCTTTTTTGGCCTGTTTTTTTTTCAAAATTTTGCTTGCGGCGCAGCAACTTTGGCCCAAATAGAGTCTTTTTGGTGCTCTGGAAGAGCTCGGAAAATCAATATGATCGACCTAAAGAAAGAAAAGTTGACAAAGTTTTTGAAAATGCGCCCCCCTCGAGAAAATCCTAGATGCATGTATCTTATATTTTGACCAAAAGAGTAATGCTAAACCTGAGAATTCAAAACGCCTTGTTTATTGGCTAAAAAAGCAATTCTGAAAAAGACTGAAAAAAAGCAATTCTTAATTCTTAGAGAATCCAATTTGAGACAACGACCTCGATCTATTTTATCAAGACGGTTTACACACGAAGAAAAAATTACTAACTATGTCCCTGATTAAGTTACATGCAATTTTTTTGTTCATTTTTCTGGATTGAGAATTGCCGCCTCACCCGCAGCCTGCCGACCCAAAGGGTCCCCCCTTTGATACTTTTTCAGAAATCCCTTTTTGGCCGACCGACCCTAAAATTTTTCTAAAGGCGCCTTTGGCGCCAATATATACTAACGCCAATATATACTAAGGGGGAGCGCGCGCCAAAAAAACGCTAATTTTTGTCAAAATTTTTCAAAAAGTGCCCAAAAACGGCTTTTTTGACTGTTTTTTCGAAAAATCAATTTGGTCGCCCTAAAAAAAAAAGGTCGTCAAAATTTTGGAAAATTTTTTGAAAATCCGCCCCCCCTCGAGAAAATCCTAGATCCGCCCCTGCCCGCAGGCAATGCGAAAGGATCACGTAGTTTTTCGCAACTGATATTATGATCGATATTTTTTGATGAAAAATGGCGGGGAAATATCTGCCTTCCCAGGCCTTCCACTCCCCCACCACTCCAAGCAAAAACCTTTCTTAAGAGTTCTAAAGTTCGAAAGTAGAGAACTGACCGGCTGTAGTCACTTTTGCAATATAGCTGCGCGTCTTTGCCCACAAAACAAGACTGCTGGTTGCCCAAATGAGTCATACAGGCACTGCACCTCAGACACCCAGTGTGCCATGCCTTCCCGTTCACGTGGAGAAGATACTGGTCTCTGATGGCCTTGCGACAACTCTGACACGTTTCCACACCCACACCTGAACAGTGAAAGATGCAGGGAGTTAAAACTCTTACACGCATAGCTGGTATTTGATAATCTAATCGCAACTGAATTTTGACAAACTTAAATTTTGGCAAGCACAGAGTGTATATGCGGTTTTTGCAGTTGGCGTAGAAAGGACGCTGCTGGTGAAATTTTTCTTTTGGGAAAGTCTTCAAAGTTTGGACTGTTTCCTGATTTCTAGACTATCTCTGTCGAGGTTATGAATTTTTGGTCGCGGAATGACACCGGCGCGACCCTTGAAATTCTGGAATAAATAAATGCAGACCTCATCCGGTGCATTACAAAAAGCAGCTCTGAAAACTAATTGAGAAAATATTGGTTTTATAAGACCTTGTTGAATGTTTTTGAAATTTTGAGGACAGCAATATAATTATTTCCTTTTCCAAGCGCTCTCCCCTTCTAATTTGATGCCAATTGGCGCATAATGCACCTACAAGGAAAGTTAAGGGTAGTAAGCTTTAAAAAGCCGTTGAAAAACAATAGCCGTTGATTCTGCACTTGGGTCGAGATGGTCACTTTATGATTCCATCGTCCGACAAAAAACTGGTGTGTGTCGACCATTTCGACTAAAATTCGGTATATTTTGACCGCGCTCGACCGCGCTCGATGTATGTTCCGAATTTGTGCTCCATCCGAACTCCTGTCTCGGTCTCGACTACTCTTTTTCGGTCGAGCTCTGACATGTGCTCGACTTAGAAAGTCGAAACATAAAGTGAGCACCTCGATCCGGGCAACTAGAGAAAACGCTATTGCAAGCATACCTTCTGGCGGACATTGCTGTGATGGTATCTGTATCTGTTTTGATGATTGGTTCTGTGACTCTAAACCTGTTGTCCCCAGGAACTGACTGGGGTCAAGGATCGGATCCTCCTCTTCAATTGTGAGTAGTGGTTTCTTCGGAACTGGCGGGTTTGCAAAGTCATCAAATTTGGAGATTTTTAGGTGGAATGAGTTGAAAGTGTCGGCTGGCTCTGAGGGAAAGATGGACGAAATGTTACCTTTAGTCATTGCTACGCTCTGCTAAAAGAAAAGGTAACAGGTCAATCAAGTATCCTTTTGAGGTCTTCTGAATAACTGTGTTCTGAATTGACTAAAACGGGATGAAAAAAACTGTTCTGATAATCAGTGATATTTCTCAGTTTATTCTGATATTTAAAAAAAACTTACGGAAAACTGAAAAAAATCCGTGCTAGAATGGAAGTCAAGTGTAAAAATGGAAGCGGGGAAATAAAAATGTCAATAAAAGTGGTTTTATTTAATTATGAGCAGTTAATTTAATAACAGGGTTACGTCTTCTCCCGATAGCGAGAGGAAGAGGCGCGGGCTAAATCTAATTAGGGGTCCCATTCAAGACCCGAGCTGGGCTGAGGGGTAGGGGCACGGGGAGAGAGGGTTACGCTGCTCAGAGGATCAACTCACTATTTCACGCGTGCTGCGCTATCTTAATCTAATTTAGCCTCTTCAAACGACAGTAAAGTGCTGAGCTCATTTGGCAGTTTTCCTACTTAGGCGATTCTTTTTCGCAGAGTACGAAAAGTATTCAAGTCTTGCTGGAAATGCAATAATTCATTGAAACTTATTGTTGATTTGTTGTTTTTTGCTATAGATGTCAATAAACCTGTAAATATGTGAATATTTAAGAGTATATTCTTTCTAATTGTTCATCGGTTAAATGAAACCATCTTGATTTTGTTTGATGATGACATTCAAATTGATGAAATATCAGTCATTTTCGTACAACCTGTGCAATGTTCTGAAAACCCATAATTTATTGTTTTTTTATTTCGCATTTTTACATGAAAGTTTCTAAATTGTAAAACAGTTGATTTCAACTCATTTGAACTTGTTTCAAATCACATGTTTTTAAATTATCTTTTTTTGTTTTTAATACGGTTTGGTAAACCTCTTTTAATATGTGAAAATAATTTTTGTTCCTTTCTTGAAATTCAAGAGCTCGGGTTCGTTTCTCCTTCGAAGAATACTTCTGCCTTTTCCCTAGATATATTGCCTCAGATTCTCATTACATATTTTACTTAGGAATCGAACTTAAAAAAGGTTTCTGTAAACCGTTGCCGCACATATATTTTATGCCAACAATTAAAAAAACTCACTCTTTCGATCAGCGATTCAAAAAATCTGGAGTATAAGGGCGGAATGTTTTCCACCTGATGATGACTCATTGTTTGCTTTGGCGTATTGGCGGTTTTATGAGCCTGACAGGTAGCTTCAATCAGAACTTCAATAAATTAAAATGCTTAATGAGCAAAGAAAAATTATGAAGACTTATGATCAACAAATTAAATCAGAATCAGAAGTTTGTAAAAGTGACACGTAGTTCAAATGAGAAATGTTGAGATGAAGATTTTTCAAAACATGAACGCGGGTTTTACAATTAATGTTTGAATAACCCAGAAAACGCGGTTTTCTGAAAAACGGTCCCGTAACAATCAACGAAAATTATGGAAAATTATGAAATGTTTATGAAATGTTATTATAACAGATAAAAATGACGAGCTGATGCTTTTATTTACTTTAGTCATAATCTCTACTTGTATAAAAGTTGTGAGTTATCAAAGAAAGTCCATTTTCACAGTGGGTTTTTAACAAAAAACAAAAGATAAAACTTCGAAAAAAGGAAAGCAGTCGCAATTCTTAGAGTGACTCTTACCTTCTACGCACGATACTGATACGCTGCAGCTCTTCCTGAAGATAAGTAAATGGACTGTCGGCCTAAAAGTTGGAATTTTTAGTCCATATTTGGCTGATGCGTTTTGAATTTTTTTTTTAAATTTTTACGTCAGAATTATATTTAATATTATATTAAATCTTGAAATCTGCCTCTTGTCTTGAAATATCTCAAAAAAAATTTTCTTTTTGAGTTAGCTTTCTATTGCAATTACTGAAAAGAGTAAAAAGAATTACTTGTTTAATTCAACTATCATTTTAATTTCGACTCAAAATTTGGAATCATCCGAAGAACCTATTCTGAATATCTTTTGAGAGCATCCTTTGAGACCATTTGAGGCCTGTTTCTAAATCTAATTGAAGACCTTTGTGACTCAAAACTAACCAAAAATTTGCTACAGAGATGACATGAGTTTAAAAAGCTCTTATTCGTTTCTCACAAATGTTTTTTAATCGAAAGAAAATTGTGTTTTGAAGTCTACATCTTGGGAAAACCAACATGCATGTAGTTCCCAGTTGATTCTTTTACGTCGCTTTTTGATAATCCAATTGTTCGATAATGAGCAATAGTTGCATTGCGCTACTACAAATATTTCAAAAGAGTAGTGTTTTGACCCTTAGGCCCCTCCTCACTCAAGTATTTCTGAAACCTCACTCAAAATGGTCAACATTTTACAATAATTTTAAGAATGGAGCAAGATAATTATGAAGTCAAACTTCCCAAAACTATGACAAATTGGCGTTTTAGGCTCATTTTAAAAAGTTTTGCTCTTGGCGCAAGCTTATGGTAAGAAAGGGCTTCTCGGAAATTCAGAACAACTTTTCATTTTAGGCCATTCTCCGTTTTGCGAAAATCTTCTTTGACGTCATGTACAGTTTGAAAATGAGCATGCATTTTCTAGTCTTGTTTTTTGACATCTTCCGTAGTAATTAATCAAATTCCATCTAATGACGTGACAACTATTTGTTATTTTTAGCCTCTGTACTAATCAGTGTCAACACAATCCCTCAATTTAGCGATCAGGCACAAAAATAACCCGTCTTCCGTTTGTAGCCATTGTGTGGTCACTTATAAACTTTTCAGTTCATGTAGGGTTCCAATTAAAACATCAAATGCAAGTTTAAAGTTTGCCGTGAACAAAAAAAAATATCACCAATTTATTGTTTTTCGTTAATATGAATAAAAAACTTGAAAACAATGCTATTTTTACTGGGTATCTCTTTATCTGTTCCCCCATGTGAAAGCTAGGGGGTAGGGGAAAAGTTAGAGCGATTATCTACATGATATTCATTTCATATCAAGATTTACTTTCATTTTAAATTCAAGTAAGACTACTCGTATCATGGCAAAGCCCTGAATGTTCCGACAGCTTTTTAAGGAATTTGAAGTAGCGTTCTGTTTTAAAGAAATGGATGAAACTTTCATAAGAAATGAAAAAAAAAAATATTTCTCTTTGAAATATATCACCGATACCACTCGCTCAAAGAAAACAGAAAAGAGATATTTTTGTACCGACTTTCAAAGAAAAATGAAAATTCATTCTCGAGTTTGTTTTTGTTCAGTCAATTTTAGGCGAGTGAAAGAAAAATTTTAAACAAACACTTTTTTTTTACCGCTTTGAAAATATCAACTTGCTGAAACCAAGTTGAAAAAAGATTTTATCTCTGATCATTTTTTATGAAGATCTGGGAGTTTGAAAATTTGCCAATTTGACCATGCTCTGGATTAATTTATGCAGGTTTTGATTTTTTTTCATGCTGTGTGACGAATTATCCAGCACGATAAAAACAGTCCAAATTTTTTTGAGGCTAGCTAAGCTAATCGGTCGTATTAATTTCGTAACTTGAAATTTCACACTTGGTCTTTGATATTGTCTAAATTTGATAGTTTTTCAAAATTATAATTTCCCAAAAACTAATCGATTACCGGGCAGTCTGAACATTCAGGGCTTTGTCCTGATATATGAGCAGTCTTCTTTGCAAACAGCAAAGTTTTAAACAGACCAAACTTTATGCCTCAATTCAGTTTGGAACAATTTTTGAGGGCGCAGAGACAATTCAGCCACAGGCGATTCAGCCAATTTAAAATACACACAGTTCAGCCAAAACAACTGAGACAATTCAGCCAAAGACAATTCGGCCAATTTAGATTAAAGAGACTAGATAAAATGAAAAATTGAAACTTTTCTATTTTGGTTAGAATCTGAAGGCTTTCCTCACTTTAAAATAGAAATGTGAAACATCAAATAGCAAATTTTGAAGATCGAAACAAACTTGCTATGCATAAACTTTTAGAATATATGTACACTGAAGATTGTTAGGTTTTTGTTCCGAAGAAAAACTTTCGAAGAAAACGGAATGGTTTTTATGCTCGGTGTGGTTTTTTTATCTAGTCAATTTTCACCGATCGAAACAATAAATTTCAAAAAAAAAATTTTATACCCCATTGAAGCTATTGAAGCTATTGAGTTCATATGTAAGAAGTTATTTCACCTCCGATGATTTTTTGTTAAGTTTCGGGGGTTTGAAAATTGCCGAATTTGCATTGTTTTGGAGTAAGTTATGCGCGCTTTGAAGATTTGATTCATAATACCGAGAGCGTAACGCGATTTTTTAATAGGTGGCGAATTATCCCGCATAACATAATCATTCCAAAATCAATTGAGGCTAGCTAATTGGTCTTATTAATTTCGTACGACTTAAAATTTAACACTTTGATATTTTCCAAAATGCACAGGTTTTCAATATTTTCTTTTCCTAAAAACTATTCGATATAAATCAAGGGACAGTCGGACCATTCAGAGCTTTGCCTTGATATAATGGTAGTTTTGTTTGTATCAGAAATGATATCAAATTGAATAGAGCCATGCTAGTTATTTTGAGTAATACGTTACTTTACGCTAAGTTCATCATTTTGTACTTCAAACAATTGGAAAATTTAGAGCGTCGTCCTAATATGTGCAAAATCAAGATATTTACACATCATGACCCGGGTTGACAAAAAGTGCTTATCATACTATTCCATATTATGAAAAAATGCTTATCATACTATTTCATAGACTAAAAAATACTATGAGAATAGCATGATAAGCATTTTTTCCATACTATGGAACATTACAATAGGCATTTTTTACATGGTCTGGAATTGATTAATAAGCTTTGAATCATACAATTTTTAACAAAAAAATGAAAAAAATTAGCATGAATACCAATTTTTATGTTATAAAATAGTATGATAAACATTTTTTCATTATGAATTTGTAAGAGAAGCATTTATTTCATACTATGAAATTGTAAGATAAGTATTTTTTCATACTATGAAACTGTATGATAATAATTCTTTTCATAATATGAAATTGTATGACGAGCAGTTTTTCATACTATGAAAGTGTATGATAAGTATTTCTTCATACTATGCAATTGCATGACAAGCATTTTTTCATACTACGAAATTGTATGATAGGAATTTTTTTCCATTCTATGACATTAATAAAAAAAACAATTGATTAAAAAATTTGAATTAGTAAAAGTAACAACCCAGTTTGTACAAAATAAAATAAACTTTTGTTCAGTTAAAGCTTTTCCTTTTTTAGCAAGCTGAGTAATTTAAACAGTACAACCTACAAAAAGCAAGCAAACAAAACCCCCAGACCAAACTCATCAAAAAATTCCTAAGTTGAGATGGACTGCTTTTGATAACAAAAATGTTCTAAAGAAAATGGCTGGACATACTATTTCATATATAAAATTTTTTAAAAATAATATTTTTTTCACCAAACTTAAGTTCATATTGCTGTCATTCAAAAAACAATTAATTTTACAAAGTCCTATTAATCCTTTCAGACTTATTCAAAAATATCTAGATAATTGTTTACTTGATTTTGATTTCTTAACTTTTCTATGGAAAAAGCTCATCATTGATTTTTCATTATTGAAATTTTATGATAAACAATTTCAAAAAGCTGTTCAACAGGAAATGTTCTTAACTAACTCAATAAGGCCATTTGAACACAAATGTATATGTAAATATTCTTCTGAATGGTAAAGATTTTTTTATTCATTCAGTTTTCATATATGAAAATAATCAGCGAGCATTTTTTCGACTAAATTAAAAATCATGTTTTTTTTCATAGTCGAAACGCCCTTTATACTCAATTATATTCTTTACAAAAAAAACATTTGAATTTGCTCAAACACAGATTTTAAATGATTTTTGAGACTTTTTTCTATAACAAAAAGCTTATCATTCAATTTTCATTTATGAAAATAATATGATAGGCATTTTCTCGACCAAAATTAAAATCATGTTTTTGAGAGTCAAAATGCACTCTTTCAATAATTTTTTTAAACTCATGTAAAATCATCCAGAAACATCGCTTAAATAATTTTGAAGATTTTATTTTTTCTATAGCAAAATGCTTATCATACATTTTTTGTTTATGAAAATTTTATTATAAGCATTTTCTCGACCAAAATTAAAATCGTGTTGAGAATCAACACGATTTCTTTCAAAAAATATCCTTTCTAAACTTACTAAAAATTATCCAGAAACTTTTTTTTAATGATTTGTGAGGATTTTATTTTTTCTATCGCAAAGTGCATATCATATATTTTTTATTTATGAAAATTTTTTTCTAAGCTTTTTTTTCGACCAAAATTAAAATCGGGTTGAGAATCAACACAATTTCTTTCAATAAATATCTTTTCGAAACTTACTAAAAATTATCCAGAAACCTTTTTAGAATGATTTGTGAGGACTATATTTTTTCTTTAGCACAATGCTTATCATACATTTTTTATTTATGAAAATTTTATTATAAGCCTTTTTTCGACTAAAATTAAAATCGTGTTGAGAATCAACACAATTTCTTTCTTTAAATATCCTTTCTAAACCTAATAAAAATTATCCAGAACCCTTTTTTTATTGATTTGTGAGGATTATATTTTTTCTATCGCAAAGTGCATATCATCCAGTTTTCATAAATGAAAATTGTATGATGAACCTTTTATCAAAATATAAAAATTACTTTTTTATTGACCAGAAAGATTCAGAAGAGGCAAATAGAACAGAAATTTTTCATTACAAAAATTCAATACAGTTTCTAATATTTGTATAAAATTTGTATGATACACATTTTTACCATAGTCGCCAGATATGTAATTGTATAAATAGCATTTTTCTTATATGGACGTTAACCCGGGGAGTCACAAGATTTTTACATTCTCTTTGCACAACTTCTTTCACTCTTCGCTAAAAATTGAAACAAGTCGGATTTCAAACTCTAAAAAAGTGATATCGCATCGATGCGCTGTTTGTACCTCATCATGTCCATTTTTGCTCATTTAAGTAAATGCTACTCCGTAGTCCAGATCTGTGTGTTGGTTTTGCTCGTATTTTGATCTTTTCAGTCTCAAAAGATCTTTTTTTTTCATCGATAGTTTTGCGAGGTAATAATCGAGATCCACTTTTATTGATCAGAAAGGCAACTCTGTAGCTTGAACCTAAAATGGCTAATATAGGGTTTAGTTAAAAGAATCATGATTGGTTCGCTTTTTTGTTTTGTTACATATCAAGTTAAAATCATACTATCGGTATAAATGGTGAAAATGAGGCAAAGGTTTGTTTTAGCCAGTTGCCAACCGTATTAAAACCAAACCGTTTTTTTCTAACACTAGCAAAACTTCAGAAAATTTTATATCAGCTCGAATCACGGATCAGAAAACTTCGACCTGGTATACAATTCGACCAACAATAGAAAATTTTGAATTCATTTTTGATCTTTGTGCCAAACGTACGACGTGAGCGAAGTGGCGGATTCTCCCCTATTGCAATAGGGGGAAAATTGTTAACAAGATCCGAAGTTGCCTTACATTGATGATCGACACTATCAAAACTTTGATCTTTTTTATACAGTGCACCTTTTTGGCGACAGTTTATCTGATGCAAAATTCAGTACGTTTTTCGATATAAACTGTTGATATTCGATTTTAAATACAATTTTTATATTGATCTAAACTGACCTGAGAAAAGGAATTGGTCTAAGCTATTTCATTTTTGTTGCATGTAAAATCACTTCACGGTTAATTTCTTGTTTCTGGTTGAAATTCATCGATGAACTTTATCAGAACGAATCTGAACAGCGAACTTCATCCGAACAAGCATAATTTTTATGCAAAATTTATCAGATAATAAAAACAACCCGGCTTGATATAAGTTAATTTGCTTAAGGAAATTTGCTTCAAAAGGAAATTCTTATCTGAAAATAAATCATTTATATAAAAAAGCTGAAAATAAGGCAAACTGAAAACAATCTTTTAAAGAAGTGATGGAAAAGTGATTAAATATCATAAATCATACACATTTTTTCAAAAAAAAACAAATTGTAATATTTTTTAGCGTTTGCGCAAAATTCAAACAGCAAAATAAACAATTTGTTGATTTAGTTTATTTTCAGGCTTTTTTGTTCAAAATAAAATTGATTATTTTGAGAAAATGAATTATCATTGATTATATTGGGTTTTAATTGGTTTTATTAGTTATTAATATTGGCTACACTTGCCGCAACAATCGATCATTTTAGCCAGAAAAAAAAACTTTTATGATTGATTTTTACTCTGAATTTTTGACGCGGGTAGATTGCATCAAGGTAATAAATATATGCTTTAAAGGTTTCAAGATATTTTTTCAGTTTGATTTTGAGTTTTGAATATCCAATTTATTCTTTAGAGTAACCATCTCATGATTCAAATCCAAACAATTAACCAAACGCACAGCCATTTCATTCAAGCTTCCGTTTTATTGAAAAGAAAAAAAATCAAATTTTAATTTTAATTTTAGTTTTGCACTGCCATACATCTCGTGTAACTCAAAAAGATCATATGAATAGATGTGAAAGTTTACAATTAAAAGGTCAATGAAGCAAATGTATTGAAAACAAAATGAAAAAATTTTTGAACACAAATTTGAGATTTTTTGTGAAAATCATCCCCCACACGCCATATAAAGTACAAAGTGACAATTTTGCTTCTATTAACAAATCAATTTTGGCAAACAAGCTTCCTTCAACCAATTTGGAACGATTTCTAAGACGGATTAAATCTTCGCTTACGCGCTACTAGCGCGAAATATATCGCGCGTTAAAAGTCCCAAACTGGCCAAAATGGCAATTTTTAGACCCTCGTAATTTTACGAAAAATGATTACAGGTGAAATATTTTTTCACATTTAAGCTCAAGTCAATAATACCCTCTAAATGATTTTTAAAAAATCCGTCAAAAAAGTCGAAATTTGTCTGCAGAAAGAACAACCCCGAGCACAACTATTCCTTTACTTTTGTATCGAAATTCGGAACAATAACAAACATAAGCTTAAAATTATTCGGCTTAGAGGCAACAGAATAAAGTCAATTGACACAAAATTTGAAACCAAAATTGGAACAAAAACAATCAAAATTACTTAACTTAGTTTTACAAAGTCATCAATTTTCTGTAAACCTTAACTCCAATTTTTTTGCTGATTTCAATTAATTATTTGCTGGAATAACTACTGTTTTTTTTTCGTTGTTCTTTTTTGACCGCGGCAAGGTTTCCAGCACAATTTTCGGCGACGATTGCGCTCTTAATCTTGCTTTTGAATGAGTGGTTGAACGGTTGTGAGTGGTTTTTGTAAATTATGTTGATCTGTTTTCTATTTGGCTTTTTAAGAGACTTAATGAAAGTTGACGACTGCTTTAGAACCTGGTTTATTTTAGATTTGTTTTCGACTTACATTTTAGTATTACAGAAAATAAGAAGCTTTAAAGAGTTGATTACCCTGCAAAACTACCCTGTGCAAAAACTACATCGAGAGAAAGGTTTTGGGATAAAAACTCAAAATGAAACGCTCAAGATTTGAGCAAATTGAGCGGTTCTTGCTCTAATTTAAGCGGTTTTGAACGATTTCAACAAAACCGTTAAACACCGCTATAAAATTATTTTTTTAGCTAGCAGCGAATTCGGTTCAAACACTGGCATTGATTTACTCGGCCTCGATTGCAACATAGACCAAACCAGTAATGGAGAAAATTTTTTGATTTAACTCAAAGTTTGTAAAGCTGGTAAGAAGCTCTTAGAATATAATTGTTTGATAAAAAAACAGTTCCTCGGGTTAAAATTTTTCATTAGTACAGTTCTGACTCAAATGATCCGAACTAAATGAGAAAACCATAAAGCAGAAGGAAACATTTTCATAGGAAAACCCTCAATACTCAAGTTTAAATAACTCTTTAAGAATTATTCATCATTAAAACATTAAAACAATATCAAAAAACAAAAAATAATTTCATTCTTATTTTAAAATCATTCAAAAAGTATTGTTGTTTTTAGCTTAAAGTTGAAATCATAAAAATCGTTCCCGATTGATTGAAGGCATCCTATTTGCCATAATTGAAATGTTTCTAGCACCGAAATTTGTCACATTGTACTTCACATGGTGTATGGGGGGACAATTTTCACAAAAAACCTCAAAAAAAATTCGTTTCTCTTTAAAATTTTTTTTTTTCGTGTTCTTACTGCTTCATAGACCTTATAATGCAGCCGGAACATTCGGGGCTTTGCCTGATACGAGCAGTCTTGTTTCTTGCTTCTGGTCAAAATTCATCGAATCTGAAAAGCAAACTTCAACCGAACAAGCATAATTTTTATGCAAAATTTATCAGATAAAAAAACATCCCTGATATAATTTATTTGCTGACCGGAATTCAAAGGAAAAATATTATGTGAAAAAAATCAATTATGTAAAAAAAGTTTAAGGTTAATTTGAAAACAATCTAAGAAGTGATGGAAAAGTGATTAACTATCATAAATCATACACATTTGTAAAAAAAACAGATTGTTTTATTTATTAGCTTTTGCACAAAATTAAACAATTAATTGAACAATAAGTTAAACGAGTTAATTTTTTTCATGTTTTTTTTCGAAATAAAAAAATTATTTTGGGAACAATTGATTATTATTGATTATATTGAATTTTATTTGGTTTTATTAGATAATAATACTATCTAAACTTGCCGCAACAATCGATTATTTGGACACATTTTAGCCAGAAAAAAAACTTTTTGATTGGTTTTTACCCTGAATTATCGATGCGGGTAGATTGCATCAAGGTAATATATGCTTAAAAGATTTCAAGATAAAGTTTCAGTTTGATTTAGAGTTTTCAATATCGACTTTACTCTTTTCAGTAACTTTCTCTTTATTCAAAATAAATAATTAAACAAATTCACACCCATTTAGTTCAAGCTTCCGTTTAGTTGAAAAGAAAAAATATCAAACTTTAATGCCAATTCATTTTTTCAAAATATCCATCCACGATGTCAGTTATGCACTGCCGTGAAAACTCTGTAGCAAATTAATTCAATAACAAGCATAAGCATAAAACTAAGAGGCTGAGAGGCAACAGAATAAAAACAATTGGCAGAAAAATTAAAACAAAAATTGGAACACAAACAATCGAAACTTTTTAACTTAATTTTATGAAGTTATCAAGTTTCTGTAAACTTTAACTCAATTTTTTGTGCTGATTTCTATTAAATATTTGCTGGAATAACTATTTTTTCTTTGTTGCTCATTTTTGTCCGAGTCAACATTACGAGACCAAACTTTGCGTTGTAAAATGGTTTGCGCAACAGACCAAAATCAGATTTGTCGCAGAATCCGCAACATTGCTACTTTTCTATGAACTTCTTTGCTGTTTTGGTTTCCACAACCAAACACCTAAACCATTGTACTGCTGAAAATTGTTCCAAAAATACGCAAATTTGCGGAATCCGCAACTGTATTTGTGGAATCCAGAACAGTTTGTGGAAACCACAAACAAATAAAAAGACATGATTGTAGTTACATTGAGCTGTTGCAGAATCCGCAACTGTGAGCGGAATCCGCAAATTGTAAGTAGAATCCGCAAATTATAAGTTAAAACCGCAAATTTAAAAGGGAATCCGCATTTTATTTGCGGAATCCACGTACATTAGCGGATTTCATTTACATTTTGCGTTATCCAATTACATTTTGCGGAATCCACTTTCAGTTGAGGAATTCAGAACAACTAGCTATGTTTGCTTGTTGCGGAATCCGCCACAAAATAAATGTGCCGACAAATATATATTACAGATATTTGTTCGCGGAATTCACAAAACTTTTGTAGGTGGCAACCCTTAACATTTTGGAACATGCTTGAAAATTTGTCTATGGAATCCAGTAACATACAGACACAAAATTGTGAGCCTATCCAGTGCACAGTTTGGCTTCGTAATAAAGGTTTCCAGCACAATTTTCAGCAAGATTTGAGCGGTTTGAGCGGTTTTTGTAGACGATTGCGCTCAGAATTTTGCTTTTGAATGAGCGGTTGAGCGGTTGTGAGTGATTTTGTAAATTATGTTGAGCTGTTTTCTAGTTGGCTTTTTAGGAGACTTAATGAAAGTTGACGACTATTTTTAGAACCTGGAACATTTCCAAAAACCCAAAACCAAACGCTCACTCTCACGATTTGAGCGGTTCTTGCTATAACGTAAGCGGTTTCGAACTGTTTCAATAAAACCATTCAAAACTGCTATCAATTAAAATTTTTTGCAAGCCGTGAGTACTGGTCAAACACTGGCAGTGATTTACTCCGCGTCGATTGCATTATAGACCAAACTGAGATTGGAGAAAAGCTTTTTGACTTAACTAAAAATTTGTGAAGCTGGTAAAAAGCTCAAAAAATATATATTTGTTTGATAAAAACAGTTCCTCAGGTTAAAAATTTTCATCATTACAGTTCTGATTCAAATGGTCCGAACTGAATGAGAAAACAATAAAGCAGAATGAAATGTTCTCTAAAGAAAACCCACATTACTCAAATATATGTATTTCCTAGAGAGCCATGTATCATTAAAAACAATAAAACAACCTCAAAAACAAAAAACAATAATTTTCCTCATAGGACCAATTTCATTGCACAAAAAAAAATCAAAAAAATCTTCACAAAAATTTACAGGTTTTAGAAAAAACCATTAAAAGCGAGGTCTGCAGTCTTGCAGAAGTATA
The DNA here is from genome assembly GCF_963678635.1 of Symsagittifera roscoffensis. Lineage (NCBI taxonomy): Eukaryota > Metazoa > Xenacoelomorpha > Acoela > Convolutidae > Symsagittifera > Symsagittifera roscoffensis. The sequence goes on from NC_087065.1 coordinate 44,512,930, forward strand.
TTGCTCGGAAACTAGGTAAAAGAATTGTTGTCAGCTCAAAAACTTTGTTATCAGGACTAAGAAATAGCTCGGCCCATGCACTCAGTCGGTAAGCCAAAAGAGACAAATTTTACTTTCATATGATTGTGATAACTGTCTCTCTGCGGCTTTGAAAGACAATAGCTTTATCAGACAACAAAACAAGATGAATCTTGCTCAAAAAACGTCTGCGAGCACTAATCGGTGCTAAAAACCCCACAATTGGAAAGGCAAAAAAGAAAAACGTCGTCAATTTTTTGAAAAAAAATTTCTATAAAAAGAAAAGTCAAAAAATGTGAGGGAGCGTGTTTTCATTTAGTTGATCATTGATAAAGCTGGTGAAACTTATTTACCTGGATTCCTAATCGATCCAAATTTTTATTTTTGTCTCTCTGTAGTAATATTTTGACGATTTTGAGTCAATTCGAGTCATTCGAATCGATTTAATTCAATTTCCGTGCATTGTTTTTTTTTAATTATTTCATACAGGCTTTTGAGTAGTTTTTTTTGACGTGTTTGAATCTCAATTGTTGGGGGAAGAAGATAAAAATATATATTATATGCTTATGGATTTTTATGCCGATGTCTGATAGGGGTTGTATTTATTAGGTGAAAACTATATTAGGCGAAAATAAAAGTGTTAAGTTTAGGCGAAATTTTTGATGATAAAAGTGTATATTTTTATCAAAAACCCCCCTAATTCTCCAGACGACATTGGCAATAACGGTTGAAGACTACAAAGCCGTTTCCCGGTTCAATGTAGCAGTTTTGTATGTAGCAGTGGAATTACATAAGTAATCACTTACCGTTTCTGCTAATATATACACTTTTTTAATCAAAACTTTCGCCTATTTTCAACATTTTTATTTTCGCTTAACATAGTTTCCGCCTGAAATAGCCGTCCCTTGTCTGATTGGATAAGAAACTATGAGCATAATTAAACCCTCTTTTTTGAAAGAAATTATTCATTCCCAATTCTTTCAGAAATTTTTTGCTTCTACAATAACAACAGCGATTAAAACCTATTTCATTTTCAATTATCGAATGTATTTTTTAAATCAAAATCTTTCCAAATTGCTCATAAAACTTTGGGCCAAAAAATCGATCCTATTTCATCAGAAAATAATTATACAAATGGATTTCAAAAGCAAATGAGTTCCTAAAGTGTACATATTTAGTGAATCAGGATTGACCAAAAATTGATTAAAAATGGTTTTAAATTAATCCACAAACACTTTCGTCAGAGCGGGCTTTGACCGCTTTGAGAGTTTGAAGATTGCCAGTTTGGCCCGTTTGTGATTATCAACAAGCGATACACTTAATGCTGTTGACATGCAAGGGGCAATTTGGTCCGGTTTCAAATTGAATAGAGGCAAACATTTTGCTCTTATTAACATGTTACGAGGCGCAAAATTAAGGCAAAAAAGAAACGTTTCGATTACTTTTATCTACTTTTTCCAGCAAAATCTTTTTTAAATTATTTTAAACGATAGCCGGAATGTCTCGGACTTCGCCCTGATACGAGTCTTGTCTTAAATTTTGTGCGCATTTCAGAACTTTTTTCTGTCAACAATTAATTGCAGTTGAAATGAGACGTATACGAAATACAATGTCTAAATGCAAATACTTAAAACTGATGCAAAAATTTTGCATCAAAACCTGATTCAAAAATCACGGGCAGCCCTCCATTGGCCACTTGAGGGTCTTCACCAAGTCGTGCTGATAATGTTTGCTGTCATGCACGTCGTTCATGACGTAATTGTAGTCGTTTCCCGATCGCCATCCGATGCGACCCGAAGTACTCTGAGGTATCGGAGGAGATGGTTTCACTTCCATCATCAACTCGTCGGCTTTCACGCCCGACCAAAGTGCCGAACCCTCCTCGGCTTTTTGTCGTTGAGCTAGTTTGGATAAGTACTCTTCGTGTTTCTTCAACTCGTCTGCAGGAAGGTGTTTGTGTATGTCTCCATAATAGTCAACCCATTTGGTGGGCGCTAAAAAGATTAGATTAGAGTCATCCGACAAAATTGAAAATTTGCTTCAATGCAAACTTTCACCTTTTCAACGCTTCTTGTTTTCAAACAATAAATTCAAATTTAATTGTTGTGTAGAAGTATTTCTAACCTCCGTATAGGAATAAGCTATGTTTAACAAAACAGTTGAGAAAATATATTATTTTACAGTATCTAGGACAGGTTCGCCACTGGCGATACGCAATACCAACGTTCTCTTTAACGTTGACTTTGATCAGGTTACAAAAAAACTATATATAATAATGTTTCTAACATAATTATTTAACTACTTTGACAGTTCCCATGCACTCCCCTTTCGACTAAATCAAGAACATTATAATATTTCATAAGTTACTGCACTAATTATAATCAGTCCCAGTCGTCAGTGACAATTGAGCCCCTGAAATCCCCACTGATGTCGGCTCGTTCCGAAATAATTTGTTCACTGTCCCCAGTTTCAATCTGTTCGGCGCCCAAGTCACATGGGTTGAAGTATCTTTCATGACCGCCGGCTGTATAGCTGGATCACAAATTACCATCGATTCTCCTTGTCCTACTACTGGGACCAAGTTTGATTTAATGTTTTCCATCGGCGAAAGAAGTGACGGTTGATGTCCCTGTGTATCTTCTGCACGACTATCCTTCGTAGGACTAATAGTGTCGGGACTGTTAATTCGGCTTGACGCAATAACTGCTATTCCAGATTCGGCCGCTAATTTGTTTAATAGTGAGTGGCCCTCTTTATCGAGAGCCTCCCTCGTCCGGTGTACTTCCGCTTGAGCAATCTCGACCAGTTTTCAAACAGCCGGATTCTTCAGACCATTTCGAATTCGGGCTTACAATACCTGATTTAATGCTTGGATGCGAATTCAATCTACGTTATCACCATAGGCGTCAACCACCGACGGTAAACCGTTTGAATGATTGATAATTCAAGGTAATTTGTCGAGAATAACTACGAGGGGCCCCGACACGTTCTCGCCCAGTCCGGTAATATCGTCTGGGACGTAATTGTCGCCCAATTAGAAACGACACATTTCTCTATCGAAATAAGTGTCCTCAGCATTACATTTTTTTGGGCTTGAGATCTTTTTCGGGCTGATCGTCGCTCTCTTAGTTGGTGTCAGCTCCCCTTCAGGGTTGGCTGATAGTCTTGCCACCCGACATACCTGAAGCGGCTTGAGGTATTACGTTAGGCTCCTCATCCGACGTATCTTTGGCCGTCACTACATTAATTCCATGTGTTTCCATTGTGACCGCACTGGTGAAGAAACGTTCTCCCAAAAAATTCGGCGGTCGTCGATCCCTGGGTGGCGTCGTATTAAGCCGCAGGATCGGTGTAAGAGTCTGAGCCAATGAGTTACTCGTACTCGGCCCCTCCTGCAAAAAATTCTCTTGTGTATGTTCCGTCACACCGGTCTCTGTTTTGATCGCCTCCGGGGTCGTGGTCAATTCGCCTTCCTCCTTTTTATGTACAACTCCCTCCTGTGAGTCCATGTCTGGTAAGCCATGCGTTGTCGTGTTCAGCGCATCCTCCTCCTCGTCAGTGGATGATAACACGATCGGTTCGAACTGTCTTCCTCTAGCTTTGGTCTGCATTCGTACAACACTATTTTCTTCCGAACTCGAATACTGCACAATGAGATCGATGGTCGGGATTTTAACTATCTTGTCTTCTGATACCCGCGGCTGCTCCTGCGGTGACTCGTTGCACCAAATTTTGGCAACAATCTGATGGCATTGCGGTTAGCCGTCGGGCTATCCGAAGGTATAAAACCCTCGGATGAACTATCAATCCAGATTGAGTTATTTGCTGTTCCCGTGGCATCGTCCAATGTTCGTCGTGGGGTTGCTTCTGCGGAGAGTTCAAATGTGGCCTGTAGTTCCGCTTCCTTATGGGGATCTGTTGGACTTAGTGGGGAAGTTTTTTCCGGTGTCGTTATTGTTGTGAGTCGAAACCACCTTAATTGATCGAATTATCAGTTTTATGTACCAAAAAACCCAACTGCAGCTCTTGATTGGGTTTTTCTAAGAGATTCAACGTAGTAACGTCCCCCTCCGAATTTATTGACATCAATTTCTTACCGGATTTACGCACACTTTGCAATTGGCCGCGGTGAGTTGGATCTGCTGATTCATATTTGGCCACCAGAAATAGTTGTTGACGTCATCTTGCATCTTGAACAAGCCCGTATGTCCTTGGTGCAACCGCATCATAACAGGGGCTCAAAGATGAGGTGGCATAACCATTCGGTCCTCGAGAAAGAGAAATCTATGTGACGCATAGAATTTGTCAAGATAAGGATTAAAACAGTGACCCAATTTCGATTTTGGTCATAGTTTTTATCGATATATGATCATTCAACAATGCAGTTGAGAATTTCATCGGCTTTCTATAGTATTGCATTGAATTCTGCATCAAAACAATTCTGGTCATTCAAATTAGATGCTGGGAAACATAGCCGGTGGGATAACGTTAGAATCAGCCAACGGCTGCCTATTTGAAGTTGTTACGTGAAAATTGATCGACGGTAACGTTCTGAAATTCCTGTCCCTCTATATTTCCGATATTTAAAACCGCATTGATGTTACTCATCGGTAATGGAAACAGTAACTTACAATTCGCGCTCTGGTCTGTTCACGAGTGACTTGAAATACACATTTTGATCAAGTGACAATTCCTAAACGCGTCGATGAATTTCTTTGCTGCCCATTACTTCTGATGACCTAATTCTCGTTCCCTTACCATATCAAACATTAAGTCATTTTTCCGGTTCCAGGATCCAGTTACTGGCTACCAACGGCTGTAATAGCCTAATAATACTCCCAATTTACGCTACTACGAAAAGACTATCTAATTCCGACCTTATTGGAGCGTCCCTAACGGGTGGCTTTTTAAATAGTCAACAAGTCCCTTATTTTTCCCCAGGGATATGCTCTATTTCATAATCGAAAAGCAACAAACGATCGACCCGACGAACTAACCGTGTTTGTGTTGTTTTTAAAATTTTTTCTTCTGACAAGCAAGATAATAGCGCTTTATGGTCCGTAACAATCTTGAACGGTGCCCCAAACAAGTAGTTCTGGAAATGAGTCATCGCCGAAACAACCACTAACAGTTCTAACTCATGAGTTCAGTATTTCAGCTCAGCCTCATTTAGGAACCTCGAGGCCCAAGAAATGGGTTTCGAGCCGTCGGTATGAAGTTGCTCTAAAGCGGCCCACACTCCTTGCTGGGATGAGTCTCATTTTATCCTTGATTGTTTTTGGACATTGAAATGGTGGTTTTGAACGAGAGTCCCATCCGTTTTTTTCAAATTCGGCAAAAGCCTGTTCATGATTAGAACTCCGTGCAAACCTTGAACGTTCCTTCATCAAGTTTCAAAAGGGTTCCGTTGTTGCCGCGAGATTTGAAATAAATCGAATGAATTGGTTTATTGACCCAATCAGTGAACGGATATCGGTAATTTTTTCTGGTTTTTCCTTATTGGACAGTCGAACTCCAGCCACTCTACTTCTTTTACAAAGAACGCACATTTGCTTCATGTAAATGCAGCTTTACTAGTGTTTAGTTTGTTCAGGACGTTTGTAATTTCACGCTAACATCTCCAGACCCTCTGGTTGCAACTTAAATATCATCTAGGTAAACATGCACTCCCGTCAAATGCCCAACATGGAATTCATTACCCGCTGAAACTCGTTTGGCATATCAACTAAACCGTGGAACCCCGTTTTTAAGCGGTACAAAACGTATACTTCCCCCTACTACACTGAAGTTTCATTGGCAACTCATTTTTTCATTCAATTACATCTGATAATATGCGCTTTCAAAATCATTATTCGAAAACCATATTGTTGCATCTGTATCACCGCTTATGGTCAAAGCCACATTATCTACCAACTCAGTCAAAATTGGCATTTGACATCGTTTTCGATAAATCTGTTTATTGATTAATTTCAAGTTTACGACAAATTCAACTGATCCATCCGTTACGACCGTCGGCAAGACGAAACAGTTCTCTGTGCATTTAACCAACGAAACAGTTTGTCCGTCCTTCAATAAATTCTCGATTGTCTCTCCAACCTTAGTTAAGACATGTATCGGAACTCGCTAGCCCTTAGCTTGTATATGTCGTAGCGGTTGATGTTAATGAGTTCTTGCTTCACAATTTTTAAGCAAACTTCGTTCAAACACATTTTCAAATTCCCTAAAAAACATTTGATGTACTTACGTTGAATGGACGAGTAATCTATTCGCCTCTGGTCTTGTGGCCCCTAATAGCATGATTCACATCTCGTGAAACTCGCTTTTGGCGCACTTCAATCCCCAAGACGGCAATATGTTTTTTTAAGGATGTACTTCTGGCCTCCGTCGGTAATGAACAATACCGCACCTTCGGAAATCCAGCACTTGGTTTCATTTCGGACCACATTTCGTCCGATGATTTCGCGCTATAGAAGACGTTGCGAAGATCAATCGGATCTGCTTTTACTGCTAGGTATCGGTCCTAACTTTTGAGTTTGTGAAGCTTTTTATGAGAAAATAACAAGACATGCCTGGCACAATCAGTTTGTAATTTCCGTTTCCCACTGGTTTTTGCCTATTCGCATCCTGTACAATTTTCGATTATTTTTTCTTGCCTTATGGCAAACACTCCTCTTCTATTTGCTTTTCCAATTTATGGATCACGTTTGTTTCGAATTGAATGAAATCATAGAAATCGTCGATCTGATTCACCACAGCCTTCTTGCAAAGCATAGCAAATTCACCCCTTCCACTGCAGTTGTTACAGATGAAGTTCTTTGGTGGACAATTCTCCCGTTGGTTTGGCTTCAACCAAATTCCACAATTGGACGTTTGTCTGATCTTTGCCCATCAATATTGCTCACTGGTTTTTTTAAATCTCCTTCCTGATTGTTTCCGTTGGCGTTCTGTCGCCCCTAATAAAACTTGTTTCGACCGAACCCGCGCTTTTGTACATTATGTCTCCTCTTTCTCTCGCCACAGCAAATTGAAGGGCATCGTTGGGACTCATCGTGTTCTTGCAAAGCTGTTTTCTCACCTCCTCATGCTCCAAAAAGATCTCGATCGATCCTTCCTTGGGGCCAAAAGTACAGCATTTGGCTAGTTCACTGAGAGCTCCAAAAACATTCTCCATTTCTTCGTTAAATCACTGTTTACGAACACACATGATGAAACAACAGTTAGTACGTTCGGTTTTAGATAGAACGCATCCGTTGCCAATTTCCATAAATCGGCAACAGTAATATCCACAATATTACTAATTGATATTTGTGAAAAAGTATCGTTGTCCCTGCTTCCCCAACTATAAGAACAATTTCGATTTCAGATGTTTATCTGCCTCTCCTCCCGTGCTTCCGCTGGAAAACGGTTTCTCTTCATCCGAGCGGCGAGTATCCTCCTCTCTCCAGTCTTGTATCACATCTGCATTGCAAGCCTCTCTGTCCGCGTGCACATGGGCTTCTTTAGTACCCGCCGGCTCTTGTAATATCGGATACATATTTTCTGTTGTGGGACTAACTTCTAGAAAATCCTCAAGGTCGATCTCCTCCTTGACATTGACCACCAAATGGAATTTTTGAGCCCATTTTTCCCAAGGGACCGGCGATTCCTGAGAAGGGCCATGTCAGATCGCATTCAGCCCACGGTAGCTAGATTCAGTTGCTGGCTGCGCCATGTTGAAGTATTTCTAGCCTCTGTATAGGAATAAGCTATGTTTAACAAAGCAGTTGAGAAGGGATAACGTTTTGAACTCTCTAGGACACGTTCGCCACTGGCGATACGCAATACCAACGTTCTCTATAACTTTGACCTTGATCAGGTTGCATAAACACCATACAGAATAATGTTTTCAAAATAATTACTTTACTAGTTTGACAGTCTCCACTACTTGTTGCACCTTAAATATGGCGTTTATGAACATTTCAAGGTTTTCTCAAAATTTATCAAACAAGATTTGTCAGAGAAATTTATAATAGAGAGATTTTTTTTTAAAATGCAATTACGGTTAAACCATATCAACAACTTTCTTCAACCAAGGAAGAAGAGCATGAGAATATTGTTCACAACTGTATTTATAAGTCTTCTTATCGGCTCTTTTTCACTCCCCCGCCACGTCGCAATTTTTCAATTTCATAATGTAAAACAATAACTATGGTCTCAGAGTTGCATTACTATTCGTCATCATCATCACGGTTGCTTTTTCAGACACCTCTTCTTGTTCTTTTTCTTTGTTTTTGTGGTGCTAATTACAATTATGAATTCAAATTTCAACTAAACCTGAAAGAGGACTCGATAAGTGCTCCATGTGGCTTTTTGGCGTAAAAAGTAGATTAAGCGGGGAACACTGATTCACTCACAGTATTCCTCTCGTGCCGTATGTAAAACGCAGCGGAGCATATACTTGCCAACGCTTGTTCCGAATTGTCGCTTGTAAAGAATTTTCGCTTGTTAATAATTGTCGCCTGCTACTAATTGTCGCTTGTAACGAATTGTCGCCTGCTTCTAATTGTCGCGTGTAACGAATTGTCACTTGTAACGAATTGTCGCATGTAACGAATTGTCGCTTGTTAATAATTGTCACTTGTAACGAATTGTCACTTGTAACGAATTGTCGCTTGTAACGAATTGTCGCTTGTTAATAATTGTCGCTGGTAACGAATTGTCGCCTGTTACGAATTGTCGCTTGTAACTAATTGTCGCTTGTTACGAATTGTCGCTTGTAACGAATTGTCGCCTGTTACGAATTGTCGCTCGTAATGAATTGTCTCCTGTTACGAATTGTCGCTCGTAATGAATTGTCTCCTGTTACGAATTGTCGCCCTGCCTTTTTTCACCCCCCCCCCCCCCCACACACACACACACTCACCCGGCCTTGAAAAAATAGCATGGTGAACTAATCAACATTTGTGAACTTATTTGGTATCTAAGCCTCTCCCCCTTACCCCCCCCCTCCCCTCCTCACCTCCCCTAAGTATCAATTGTCTGGTCCAACGATTGTTTTTACAAGATAAGGTATGAAAATCAAATGTTTGCCAAGACCTGATAGTCCGCTTATCAAATTTTGTAACAATCGAGCAAAATATTATTTATAAAATTTGGCAGAATTGTTCTTCATACCTTTACATCGTAAGGCTCTTTTCCAGTTCCCCCCCCCCCCTTTCACTATATCGAGTTTTATGTTTGTTTTACGTGTTATTACGGCTAAATGCGTGATTTTACGCTGTAAAGTATGAAGAACAAATCTTTTCACAGTTGTCGATTTGTTCACCATGCAAAATTTCATTGCATTATGACAACGTTGATTAAGCTTTTCAAAATTTAATTTGAAAGGGGGGGGGGAACTGGAAAAGAGCCCATCGTAATATTACACGTATAGCTATAATAACACGTACGACATCTCTATATAAATAGATATCTCTATATAAAAAAGTTTATTTGCTGACCTTCCTTGGCGGCCACCTTCTCCTGGTGGACACGGGCCTTCCAATTCTCACACTGCTCAACTGTCAACAGCTTCTTATTGTCAGGTTTCCTATCCTGCTGCGGCTCAGAACTCATGTCTCAATAGCCTTCTACTCACGTTTGCAATTTTGGAAAAATTTATAAATTGCACGTGATGAATTATATCTGGAGCAGCTTGGCTATTTTTTGGTTTCTGCGTGGTTGTTTTTTCTTCTATTCAAATAAGCATTCTCATTATACAAACGAGGCACTCAAATGATGCTTCAGAACTTCATGCAAACCCGAAACAGTCAAAGTCACCAAAAAAAGGCTTTCAAACAATTTTAAAGACAAGGATGTCACGCTGGAAATACACTGATTGTTATGAAAAATGTTAGGCTGGCCCAGGACAACCATGTGTAGTTTTCATGCTTAACCTTGTAAAACCCTCGCTACATGATAAAATTGTTGCGCATGTGAAATGGGTTGGGGGGCGGGGGAGAACCCAAAACTGACCCTCATTGAACTCCATAGACAATAGGTTTTGAGCTCGATACCATGTTCCCTAATACTACATTTTGGGACCGATCTTTAAGATATATTGAAATCAGTTTTTCCGCGTTTCCCTTTAATTCATACGTCCAACATTTCTTTGCAAGAACTCCATAGTCAAATGGTGTCAAAACGGTTTGAAAGATTAAGTGTTAAACAAGTCAGGGTATTGCTTTGCTTTAAAAATGCCTGATTGCCCATCCCTCCTCTCAATTTAATTTCAAATCTTTACTGATGAGTTACTGGTTTCACCCGTTCAATTGTTACACAAAGTGACACGCGGGCTGATTTGACTATTCCAAACTTGTTTGGTCTTTATGCAAAACATGGTAAAACCACTCAGTTTACCATGAAAATGTTGCTTGTGTAAAGTTATCGAAAAAATAAGCGAGCTACATACTTGAGCATGAAACTCAGGGGCGGATCTCAGATTTTCTCATGGGGGGTGCTTTTCGATGATTTTTTTTAGTTCGACCAAATTGAGTTTTCCGAGCTAACTTAAAACACCCATACAGACCCTCATTTAGCACCGTTTTTTGAGTCGCATGAAAGATTTTAAAAACAGGCGGCCAAAAAGGCCATTTTGGGATACTTTTAAAAAAGTTTTGAACCAAATTTACCAGAAAAAAATAGCATATATTGCCAATGTGCCTGAAATAGTTAGTTAACTGCATCGTAATTTTCGCCTCGTATGATGATACGAATGAATCGATTCTTTTTTGATCCCAGGCTCGACTTTTTGCGGTGATCTACTCACGAGTCTGACGATGGACCGACATAACAGTATGCAGCTGTTTATTGACCATTGTATTAGTTCCAACTTTATAAAAAACTGTTTATTTTGGGCTGAAATTAAACTTACCATGAAACAGTTACGAGTTTCCCAAAAAAATCATTTGTGTTGATGTTGATTTTTCTAAAGGACAAACTTCGACTTTTAATGATAAATTTCTGTCAAAGCAGTTAAACGGTGAAAAATTTTATACGGTACTTTCAAAGCAGTTAAACGGTGAAAAATTTTATACGGTACTTTATTTTATACGGTACTTAGAAGGTGGCCGCCAAGGAAGTTTATTTGCTGACCTTCCTTGGCGGCCACCTTCTCCTGGTGGACACGGGCCTTCCAATTCTCACACTGCTCAACTGTCAACAGCTTCTTATTGTCAGGTTTCCTATCCTGCTGCGGCTCAGAACTCATGTCTCAATAGCCTTCTACTCACGTTTGCAATTTTGGAAAAATTTATAAATTGCACGTGATGAATTATATCTGGAGCAGCTTGGCTATTTTTTGGTTTCTGCGTGGTTGTTTTTTCTTCTATTCAAATAAGCATTCTCATTATACAAACGAGGCACTCAAATGATGCTTCAGAACTTCATGCAAACCCGAAACAGTCAAAGTCACCAAAAAAAGGCTTTCAAACAATTTTAAAGACAAGGATGTCACGCTGGAAATACACTGATTGTTATGAAAAATGTTAGGCTGGCCCAGGACAACCATGTGTAGTTTTCATGCTTAACCTTGTAAAACCCTCGCTACATGATAAAATTGTTGCGCATGTGAAATGGGTTGGGGGGCGGGGGAGAACCCAAAACTGACCCTCATTGAACTCCATAGACAATAGGTTTTGAGCTCGATACCATGTTCCCTAATACTACATTTTGGGACCGATCTTTAAGATATATTGAAATCAGTTTTTCCGCGTTTCCCTTTAATTCATACGTCCAACATTTCTTTGCAAGAACTCCATAGTCAAATGGTGTCAAAACGGTTTGAAAGATTAAGTGTTAAACAAGTCAGGGTATTGCTTTGCTTTAAAAATTCCTGATTGCCCATCCCTCCTCTCAATTTAATTTCAAATCTTTACTGATGAGTTACTGGTTTCACCCGTTCAATTGTTACACAAAGTGACACGCGGGCTGATTTGACTATTCCAAACTTGTTTGGTCTTTATGCAAAACATGGTAAAACCACTCAGTTTACCATGAAAATGTTGCTTGTGTAAAGTTATCGAAAAAATAAGCGAGCTACATACTTGAGCATGAAACTCAGGGGCGGATCTCAGATTTTCTCATGGGGGGTGCTTTTCGATGATTTTTTTTAGTTCGACCAAATTGAGTTTTCCGAGCTAACTTAAAACACCCATACAGACCCTCATTTAGCACCGTTTTTTGAGTCGCATGAAAGATTTTAAAAACAGGCGGCCAAAAAGGCCATTTTGGGATACTTTTAAAAAAGTTTTGAACCAAATTTACCAGAAAAAAATAGCATATATTGCCAATGTGCCTGAAATAGTTAGTTAACTGCATCGTAATTTTCGCCTCGTATGATGATACGAATGAATCGATTCTTTTTTGATCCCAGGCTCGACTTTTTGCGGTGATCTACTCACGAGTCTGACGATGGACCGACATAACAGTATGCAGCTGTTTATTGACCATTGTATTAGTTCCAACTTTATAAAAAACTGTTTATTTTGGGCTGAAATTAAACTTACCATGAAACAGTTACGAGTTTCCCAAAAAAATCATTTGTGTTGATGTTGATTTTTCTAAAGGACAAACTTCGACTTTTAATGATAAATTTCTGTCAAAGCAGTTAAACGGTGAAAAATTTTATACGGTACTTTATTTGAAGAACTTCCGAGAAATATATCCAGCTCAGTGGTCATTTTAATTTGAAATGAAGCTAACTAAGGACCAAAAAGCGCTTTACTAGATGAAAAAACGTTGGCATTTATTTTCATTGATCAACCAAAAAAAGTACATTAGATTAGATAACTTGTAGGACTGTCATATCATTCGCCTTTTTTCCACCCCCTCCCCTGCCTTCTAAATATTCTGTATTTTTAAGCATTTGTTATGGGCTGTGTTTGGCTAAATGCGTGATGTTGCGATGCAGAGTATGAAGAACCAATCTCTGCTCACAATTGTTAATTTGTTCACAAGCCGATTTTTATTAAATTCTTCCCACGTTTTAATAGTTTTTGTTACGACTTTTGTACGGAAATTAACGGGATATTTGTACTCAGCGGGTGGATTTTTTTTCTTCAGACAGCAAATTTCAATTTTTTAACTAGCCATTTTCGACGGAGTTTTTTTTATCATTAAAAAAGTATTGTTGTCCTGAGCTTAAATTTGAAAAGATATTTCACCTTTAACCATATTTCGTATTTCGTTAAGTTACAGAGGTTTAAATATTGCCATTTTAGCCAATTTGGGACAATTAACGCGCGATATATTTCGCGCTATTAATGCCCGTACCCAGCAAAGGCTGGTTTTCTAGATAGAAATGTTATATATGTTATCTACCCAAACTTTCTCATTTTTTTCTGTACAGAACTGATCTATTTCTTTTCTTAGCTGGCAAATAAATCTAGTCTAGAAATTTCTAGTTGGAAAAAAGGGGAAAAAATGATATTTTTGAAAATTAGTTTTTCGAACAAAATTTCTAGTTTTGTTACGTGTCTTGTTTTTCGATAAATACGAGTTGTCAATTTTCGGGTGAAAAACTTGACCATATGTGAACAAGGTATGCTCGAGTCTGATGATAAGCAGCCGATATGTTAGCAAGTTAATGCTGCTAATTTTTCTCTCTTTTCATTGTTCAATTATAAACCTTATTGTGTTTTGAATGTTCTTGGCCAATGTAAAACATGTATCTGCATCTAATGGTGCTCACAGATGGCTCATGTCAACATTAAGTCTCTCATAGTGTTCGAGAGAGACACGAGAAGGATTTTATTGGATTTTTGTGGTCTAAAAAGTCGCAGTTAGGATCTCTCAACATTAACTCTCTCATATGGCTTAAAAATGAATTGATTTCTTAATTTTTTATGGGTGAAAAACTCGAATAGGCCCTGGAGTACGAAAAAAAGTGGAATACATCTCGTAAGGGACAAATTTTTCAGAAAAAAAAACTGGTAAGAGTCAGAATATCCACGTATCTTGAAATCTCTTGTAACTTTCAAATTTTTTGATGAGCTAAAGCTTCTCTTGGTGGATTAGATTCAACTAATCTTGTACTTTGTTTTAATATACATGACGCATCCTGGGATATACTTGTTGCAGGTGGCTGGCATGTTTTTTGACCACAAAGAAGACATTGGAAAATTTTCAAAAGCAGCTACCTAAATTAACTCCCCCAGTTGCATAGAATTGAAATTTGTGTGATGAGTTAGAACCAATGTGGTTAACTCATAGAGTAATTTCGGATAGGGTACACCGTCTGCTCGTCACGCTATCTTATTTTCGGCCGGATAGATTCGTGCAACTTCTTAGTCTAGTACCGATCCTAATCTTACTCTTATACTTTCTAGTCTCAGGGTGTTTGACTAGTCTCTGCTAGGCTCAATAGATCTAGGGTATACTAGTTTGTTGCGGCTGCTGAAGTTCTCTTGGAGAGACAACTAATTTCTAAGTTAAATTCAAATCTCTCTGGTGCTGAAATTACAAGTAATTTCAGCGCTTACAAATAAGTGGGTTGTTAGTTAGATGGATTATGATTGGTTAATATTAAATACTTTACAGTGGTAAAATATCCAATTTATCCAATCATAAAATATAGTTCAGATCAGGTTCCACCCATCCGGGTTTTACAGAATTTTTAGAATTATCTTTCTGCAATTCAAAGGATGGATGATGAACGTTGGTATTTGGCGAACATCATATTCTTGTCCGGTTTCTCATGTTAAAGAAGTTCCAGGACGCTGGAGTTAGGGACATCAATCGTTGTGTCATCTTGTGACAACGACTGTGTTCCCCAATGAATTCAATCTGATTTCAAAATGGTTTGCTATGACGGGTTTTTCTGTATTATGTAGAGAACTTGTTTTGTGTTCAACCTCGTCTGGGAATGGCGTGGAGATCGTGTGTGGAAGGGATGCCTCGTAACTCGGATCTGTACGTATACTTGAACATCGAGGTCGTCATTGGTCTAGTTCAATGAAGTCCTCTTCTGCGAAGTCAAGTCGTACGCTAAATCCTTTGAGTTGTGATTGTGGACAGCATATCGGTTGTGGTTAGCCATTCTTGTTCGAGTGTGATGGAATCACTTTGTCTTTGGATGTTCGCCTTTGTTGTTGTGTGTTAATCTATATACTGCAAGGTATGATTTACATTTTATAAAATTTTATTAGTTCGGTTTTTTAATCATGAATTTAGTTAGTTGTTTTCACAAAAGCATTTTGTTTTAGTTCGGTTATTTTGAAGAGTTACTCACCCTTGAGTACCTCTTATTAAAAATAGAAGTGTGGTCACAAAGCGTAGATGTAGCGCGGTGGGTTAGGCCGGCTATAGAGCATTCTCAGGACGTCCTCTCTGGTGGGTTAGGCCAGGAGTGGGAGTATGATTTCGTGCTGTTTCTTTGAGAGGTCCTGTTATGTGATAACATTTTATGTTGGGTTTATGTTGGTCTTTCTTATGTTTCTTTGGTTGTGTCCTTTTTTCAAAAATCAAATTGTTTTTG
The DNA here is from genome assembly GCF_963678635.1 of Symsagittifera roscoffensis. Classification (NCBI taxonomy): domain Eukaryota; kingdom Metazoa; phylum Xenacoelomorpha; order Acoela; family Convolutidae; genus Symsagittifera; species Symsagittifera roscoffensis. The sequence goes on from NC_087065.1 coordinate 44,528,441, forward strand.
GTATGGGTTTGTCTTGCGACTTTTTTGTGTTTTATTATTTCTTTCTTGGACTTTATAATAGTCTTTAAAAGAATAAATATTCAGTTTTAAACTGGGTTAATCCGGTTTGGGTACCGTTGGTTTTCTTTTCTTAGTCAAGCTGTTATTTTATGATTTGTGGTGTTTAGTAAGCTGCGTTGGTTAGTTTGGTTTAGTGTATAATTCCTTTCCAACCGGGTTAAAGGAAAGTTTGAAACTTGTTATCGCGTGTTAGAGTTGTTGAGTGTTAAAACTTGAAACTCAAAATCATTATTTAAACAATTCTTCGTGGGCGAGCTGTGCGAGTTTGGATAGAATTCTTGTGCGAGTGAATGAAAATATCAAAAAAATAGTACTGCATTTTCATTTTATCAATTTAATACATAGAATTTCAAATTTACTGCTTTTTTGGGAAAATTTTAAAGTTATAAATTTTAATCGTAATTAAATTTACTGCTTTATGAAGAAACAATTTATAAATTAATTTACTACATTTGGTATGAATTTTATTATATTATCTTGTGCAAAGTATTAATGAAGTTTAGAAGAATTTTAACAAGTTTATTTTTTATTTTTTTTTCTGTTTTTTGCAGATGATTGTGGTATGAAGACTAGAAATGTAAAAGAAACATGAATATAGAATGGTTAGTACTAATTTGAATTTATTAGTTAAGAATATTTTAAAATTATACTTACCTGTTAATTGTCTGGGAAAAAGCCGTGGGGGAAGATGTCGTGTATCATGTCCGATGTTGTTAGTAATTTTGCTAGTATGCGAATGATGTTTTTAGTTTGGAGCAGTGGCCAAAGCAATTGAAGTGCTTTAATGGTTTTTAGTTCTTCGGTGCCTACTGCAATCTCATAAGGTGTGTTTTGAATGAGGTTATATGTTTTGTGATTATCATTAGTATTGTGAATAAATTCTAATATTGGGATTTCTATAGGCTGGATAAATTCATGTGGGATAAGGAAGGGTCTGGATCTTCGGCGTTAAAGGTCTTCGTGATTGGGCAAAATATATACATTTGTGTTACTGGGTCATAATTGCGGAGGATGCCGTGAAGGTTAGCATCCTTGATGCAATAAGTGAAATTAAGAAAAAATGGTGAAGTGTACTTCGAGTTAAGAAACTGAAAACGATGGTGTGGTTGTCTTGATGGTGTATGTAAATCAAAATGATTTTGTATGAAGCGATAGTATGTATATGTATGAGTCTGTTTAGTGCGTAACATAATGTCGTGCGAACAGTGCAAATTGCGTTCATGTGGTGCAAGGAAGTGAAAGGTTAGTGAAAATAACTGAAATTTGTCTTTAAAACTTTCGTAAGCTTGAATATCATTTAGTGCTTCAGAAATGATGTGATCATATTTTCTATCAAAAATATTAAGTGTGAATACATATGACGTTTTGATGAAACATTTTTCTGTTAGTTGTGGGTTAGCGAAGCGGTCGTCATCTAGAAATTAGTCTTGATTAGTTCGGATGATATTATGGTCGTAATTTTCTATTGTAAATTCGTTAGCACGAGGTGCAGTGAATGTTTTTAGTAATTTTTTATATCCTATATACGTAAATTGTCTAGGTGTTAGTGTTGCGGTGAGTCTATATAGCATATCTTTATTCTTTTCTATATCGTCATGAGTACTAGATAGTGGCAGGCAAAGGGGATTAGTAAAATGGTAATATGCTGTCCAGTGAAGTGTGGGCATTAAAACATGTTCATCTACAAAACTACGTGTGTCGTTAGTGTCGTTAGGTGTGTTTAATGTATATTGTGGGAATGAGGGTAAGGTGATTGCTAGAAAATCTTTCGTGTTGGTGTGTTGTGGATGATTAATATGTTCGCAGGCTGTTCCGGGTTTGGTCGGGAATGGGTGATTCGGGAATTTTTTTGTTTAAAAGTGCGATAAGCTCGGTGAGTGCTATTCGATGTTTCGGTGGATGTGGATGATTGTGCTAATGATGCAGTGTAAGCTGAGGAGGGTGTAGGAGTAGGTGGGTTTGAGGATTCTATTGTGGATGAAATTTGATGTATGGTGAGGGTGTTAGGGTGTATTAACTGTTGTTGTAGGGTGATAAAATTATCGAGTTCCTGGGAAATTTGGGGGGTATCTGGAGAATTATTTGATGATCGGTCGGAATGAAGTGGAGAGTAGGTTGGGGTTACTTGCGAAGCATAAGAAGGAGTGGAAATGGATGGGAGTGAATTATTTGGTGGGATTGGTTGAAAAGGGGGTTTTGAAAAAACTGAGGAGTTGGTATGAAAATTATTGGATGGAGATGGTTCGGAGTCTGCAAATTCATCAGGGGTTTCTATATTAGAGTTATTAAGTTGTGAGATGGAGTATAAAAATGAAATATCTGAGTTAGTATCCGAATTCGTGCTTGATGATATATTAATAGTTGGGAAATCGGGTGGTGGGAAAGCAAAAAGTGGGATTATTGGGATTGGAGTGTGGAGGTTGGTTGGGTGGGAATTTGAGCGGTGTTGGGATCCAAGTTGTCGGCTCATCGTGGTCTAAAAAAATGATTATTTTGAGACTGAAAAGCGGTGGTATGGGGTTGTTCTATAATTTGTAGATATGTTTTATCATCTTGTGAATGATGTGTCATTATATGTTGTATGGGACTTTGCGATATATTTGGTCTAAAATTTGGGTTATGTGTTATTGCTAAGGTTTCGGAAATTACGTGGGACTAAGGATAATGGATGGTTATGTGGTAGGGGTGGCAACTGTTGTGCGGTAGGTGTTACTTCTAGGTTATTATGTTCTTCGTCGTACGTGTTCTGTCTTGTCGCTATTTTTGTATTATATTCTTTTATTTGTGCTTCTAGAAGAATTTTGTTTATTGATGAAGAAAAAATTCCAAAAAATCCTGCAAATAGTACGCGTGCTACACTTGCTTGTCTATTTACTTGTGTGTGTATAGCGCATGTGTTATAGATTCCTTTTAAAAGTGAAAAAAGAAATCCTAAAAAGTTAAACATTGCGTATAGGATAGTTAATTTTTCTAAGATGTAATAGGGCCATCCTAGAAAATCGAGAAATTCATTTTTTAGGGTAACAAAGCTAAAAAATATTTATAGGTGAAATATCTTGCGGTCTGTATTTTTCACCGTTTAGATATATATAGTCTTTAATGTCTTTAAAATATCCGCTATAATCTTGTGTATAAATATCTGCAAATCCTGCGGTTTCGGCAAGTTTTCGTAAATTTTGATCAATTGATTGTCTTTGTATAGTGTCCATTTGTGTTAATAATTCTTGGAATTTTTTTGTTCTAATGTGGTGTTGGATATCTGATTTTGAATATATTCCAATTGATTGTAAATCAATATTTGGATTACGAGCAATAGCTCTGATGCTTTCGGGTGAAAATTTTTTGAGTGATTGCATTAACGTAGGGTATGGAGTAAGAAGATAATATTTATCTTCATCAGGGTTCAATTGTACTACATTGTGGCTATTTTCTGATCCACATGGGACTGCGGTATCCCAAAAATATGTTCGTCTTGAAAGTGTGTCAACAAAATGTACCTTATTTTTATAAAATATAGGGATTCTTTTATAGCAGCGTTTATCTTCAAAAACATATAGTGGTGATACTTTTTTAAGTATAAAACCATAAAATGTTTCCTTCGTAGTCTAGAAAATTTGATCTATTTCCTGACAATAAATATCCTGCGTAGGGTATGTTTAATACTGCTAGTGCGAGTGATTGTAGGATTTGTGTCCTTTCTAAATCGCATAGTTGGTGAAGTGTTTCTAATTCGGAAAGAACCATTTCTTGAAAAATTCGACTAATCGTGTAGTCTAACTTCATATCTAAGTAGATATCATAGTGGATATTACCAAAATAAGTGTTATTCATTAGTGATAGTTCTTGTAAACGTGTACTTCTAGTGTCATGTGGCTTTAGTTTTCCACCAGGTTGACCATTGCTTTTTTGAAAGTTAACTGGTATATATGATGTTCCTTCGTTTAGAGGGTGACCTGCGGCATAAGGGTCAAATTTTATTTTCCCAATGGTCATGTCGAAACCTTTTTCGTATTCAACTAGTATTTCAGAATATTGTGTTTTGTAAAGTGGGTTCCTGTATTTGCATGCGATTTCTGTTTCTTGATATATTTGGAAACGTGTTATTTATTTTCTTTATTATGGATATTTCGGAAATCAGTACTTTGTTTTCGTGATGGATGGACTTGTTCATATGGAATTGATTCTATAAAATATTTTTCGTGAAATTTTATCATTCGAGCGTGTATTTTTGCTACTTGAAATGTTGTGCATGTATCTTCGGGAAACCAAACAATTGTTGCTTGTGTCCGTGATGTAGGATCACAATAACCTTGATAATTTTTACAAGGTAATCTAATTCCTTGATAGATCATTGTGTTGTCGGATAAATCTCGTGTGAATTGTCTTTTTTCGAGTTGTATTTTCCAATCGAAAAACATTATTTCTTGATATCCTTTATTTATTGTGTCTGCTTTGCAGTTTGATGGATTATTTATTCCAATGTGTGGTATCCAGTGCTTATCGTGTATGTCATAAGTTAATGTTCCGTGTGCGCCGTTGTATGGGTATTTTTCATCTAGTTTTATATGTCTTTGATATCTTTCAAGTTCTGCTTGATGTACAGAATCGGCAAAGACTTGAAAATATACTAGTTTTCTGTCGGTGTTTTTATTTCTTGTTATATTTAGTCTGAGTAGCTCGTTTTTACAATCATCGGGATTTAGATGTAGAAGTCGTTCTATATTACTTTGGTAGAATGATTCGTGGTCAACTTGGTTTTTATTTCCGTTTGAAACTTGTGAACAATGTACTTTCTTTTCGGAAAATGTTGCTGTAAATTTATATCCTGCGACTGTTGTTGCTCGGGCTTTTGAATACAGTGTCGCTATTACATTTGTAGTTTCTATAGCTTGTGGTTCTGTTTCGCATTGTGATACTTGATTTATTGCATATTTGTGTAGTGTTTTTTGTTCATTTTCTTCACAATCGTAGTGTGTTACTATTAAGTCCTGGGGTCCTGTGCGGGGAGAAGGATTTGTGTTCTGATCGGAAAACATTGGAAAAAAGATTTGTTGAAATATCCATATTTTATTTTTAGAATATACATGTGTATGATAATCCTGAGTATGAGTTATAAAATGTGATGTAACCAATTGTCTTTTTGGTATATCTGTCGTGCTTATATATTACTTCAATTGTTATAAATGGTGGTGGTAGCGATTGAGCTGTTATATTGGGTGGGTTTAATGGGTAAGGATGTTGAACAATGTTGTTAAGTTTAATCGTGATTTCGAATTTTAATTGTAGACTATTTTGTTGGAGTATTTGGATGTTATGGTCACGAATGTCTTTGTGGATGTCTTGTCTATATTGTAGTCTATTGAGTGCCCAATTGTTGAGTCGGTTACTTTCTGGATGTTGTCCAAATAATGGTGGGGGTGCTGTGAATGTGTTCCAATCTAATCTTAAAGGGATATTTGTTGATGATTGCTCTCGATATCTAGCGTCGAGGTCATTTGGCAAATTTAGGGGGAAAAGGCGTCGGTGAAATCTGACTTATTGATGGTGTTGATGGTAGTGATAATGTTTCTCGTAGTGATGATGATGTTGTTGTATCCGTAGAAATATCTATTGGGTCATTTATTAAATTTGGTTCACCTTGTGTGAATGAGTGTGTTGTCCAATATGGTAGTCGTGTTTGGTTGGGGGGGGGGGGGGGTTAAAGGGATTGTCACGTATTTGTTCAGATGTTGGTGTTGAACCTAAGTAATCTGAGGGTATACTTGAGGTGCTACGTTGTGAAAGAAGCGTGCTTCTGGTAATGTGCTATTTGGGTTTTCTGGAGTAATTGGTGGTGGGGATTGGGGTATATCAAAATGCACTCGGGGGGTTTGAAAATTTCTATTTCGTCGTGGATGTATAATTTGTCTACTTATTTCAATTGTATTTTGATTTGACTAATGTTTCTTATTCTACTTAATTCTTGTGGTAATATTGGGTATAAATTATATGTTGGTTCACTTAGGGGTGCTTGCCGCTGAACTGGTTCTAATGGTTCGGATAAGCGAGCGTGTCGTTCTTCAAAAGTGTATGGGTTATCTTGGAAAGAAGTTAGTGTGGATGTTTGGGAGTTTTGGGTAGTTGTAGGTATTGTCGGGTTTTCTTGGGATGATGTCGGTGAAGACTGTTTGGGTGATTGTTGGTTAGCAATTTTTGAAAGTATTCTGATTGATTTTTCCTAGTGAAAAAATTTATGTTTATTGTAGTATTCTTCGAGGAAAAGAATTAAAAGGATTGTTGCTAAGGTGAATGTGATTATTTCCTTTTTTATACATTTGCACATTGTCAATATTAGGGATGATAAAAATGTTATGAAAATTACAAATAGTAAAAAAATATCTGTTCTACTAAGAATTTTTTCGTTTCATTTAAATAAACTTTGGGTTATCGTACCTGTGAATACGGTCAATGATTTGGGAAAATTGGAGATGTATTTCAAATATGGAGTAGAAAATTAAAAAAATGTTGCAAAAAATGATTAAAATTATTATAAAAGCTTCAAAGGTATCAAAGAGAAATATGAATAAAAGTTTAAGTATTGTGAAAAAGTTTATGAAAATGTTGAAAATTGTATTTTTAAAGATATTGACTGATCGAGAGAAGAAATGGTTTCTTGGTCGAATATTTTTTGTTGTTTGGGGCAATTTTCAAGTGTGGTCGAGTTATTTATTGATTTTTTGACAAGTGGGTTGAGTTTTGTGAGAAGTTGTTGGGGGCTAATTTTATGGTGTTCGGGAGGTCCTCTTTGCTTTATTTTTATTTGTAAGGTGATCTGAGGTATTTTTGAGATTTTTGTACTTTAGGCCAAATTATTATGGTCGTAATTTTACTTTAGGCTAATTTATCATTTTTGGTTGGGGGGTTTTTGAGGTCTAAGTTGGGAAAATATTGTTGATCTTTGCGTTATTAGATAAGGGAGGGTTATGATATTATGGTGGTATTTATTTTAGTTGTCAAGTCTGAGTGGTTTGCTTATTTTTGACTTGGAGGTTGTAAAGTTATAGTTATAGACATGCCTGGAGTTTATTATCTTTCGTCTAATAGGTTGGTGTTATAGTTATAGAAGGTGACGGGTTGAATGAATCCAATTGGCTAAATTTGAACTAGAATTGTTGCGTTTTTTTGTCAGCATGTTATTTTGAAAATTGAAGATTCAATATGATCGAGAGGTGCGAGGATTTTAAAATTAAAGTTGTTTTTGAAATTCAACTTTCTTTAAAATTTTAGATTGTGGGATGAATGTTTTGTAGTTTTTACGTGGTTGATTTCTAAGTCGTGATGACTCTCTATGTTCTGATTTCTCGACTTGTTCTTGTGGTAAAATTTTTTCTATCATTTTCCTATTTTTCCTTTCTTTTTGAGGTATTTTTTGATCTAGCTTTTTTGTATTGTTTTGGGTTGTAGTTGGTTTTGTATTTTGTTTTCCATGATGAACGTCGTTTTGTTCATTTACTTCTTTTTCTGTATGTGGGTGATTTTGAATAACTTTTAAACCTGTGAAAGAATATAATTGAGTTAATTCGCGTAGTGCGTACTCTTTTGGGTAGTAAGGCAATAGATTGTTCCGATGTTGAACAATTTCTTTTTGGTTTGAATAGGTGATTTTATATGTTACGTCAGTGGGTTTGGCAATTATTTGGTATGGTCCTTTGCGAAGGGGTTGTAATTTTTTAGAAATTCCTTTTTGTGTATTAAAATTAGGTATTAAAACAAATGTTCCAATTTTTAAATCTGAGGCTGGTGTAAATCGTGAAATAATTTGTTCGTTAATGTTTTGCCTTTGTAACAATTTTTTTGTTACTCTTTGGTAAATTTCATTGTGTCTTTTATCTCTATTTAAAATCCATTCGGTGTGTGTGCCGGAGGCTAATTTAAGGATTTGTGGGTGATGAAAATGATCTTCATCATGCTTGTGTAAAGGTAGGTTATAACAAACTGAGTCTTTATTTGGTTGGCAATAACCTTGTGCATTTTTATGAGAGTTTGCTGTAAACATAATTGGTTTACGTGGCTTTTGATTAAAAACCATTTCGTATGGTGACATTCCTAGAGTTGTCGTAATTTGTGAATTATATGCTAAGGGAAATAATTTTACATCTGCTGACCATTCTGTGTATCTTGTATCATTTCCATTTATGATACATCTAAGATATTCTTGTAGTGAATGGTTCATACCTTCGACTAAACCGTTTGTCCAAGGTGCATGATATGTACGTGGTTTATGTTTGATGTTATATAAGTGTGACATACTGTGATGATTTCATTATTTATGAATTCTGTACCGTTATCTGTAACTAAGATTTCGGGTAATCCGAATTTAGCTATCCAGTGTTCATAAAGTGTTGTGTAAGCATGATAAGCATTACAATGTGGTACTGGGTTGAGTGCTACATAATGTGTAAATGCATCAACAATTACCATAATGTAGGAGTTTCCTTCAGAGGATGGTGAAATTGGTCCTTTTGTATCGAATGAAATACGATGGTTAAAATATAAACTTTGTCCTTTAAAATCTTGTTTTTGTGCTATTTTTTTTTGATTTGGATAAGGTTTATTTAGCTGACATATTATACAATCATTGCATAATACTTTTATCCAAATTGGTGCATTTGGGAAATAAAAATTTTGTGTAAAGTTTGAATATGTTTTCTCTGATCCAGAGTGTCCTTTAGTATTTTGTGTATGTGAAATGTTAAAAACTATTAGTATCATACCTAAAGGGAGACAGGGAACTGTAGAATCATTTAATTGATATTCTAGAAGGTCTGTGTTTTCATTAATTGTTGTATTTTTAAATTTTCGGAAATATCGGAGGAGTGTTTTATTTCCTAAAATTGTGGTATCTGCTTTTACGGGCTTAGTTTTGTATTTGTGCCATGATTTTAATTTTCTAATTACTCGGTCGAGATTTTGATATTGTTTTAAGAGTTCAGGGGTAATTTCATCTGTTGGAGGGAGAAAAATATTTTCAATTTCTAGTTTTGATAGGGGAATTGTGTCAAGTGGGTCATGGAGGTCAAAAACTTGATTTATTGTGTATTTTGGGTCATTTGTTTGAGGTCTTGATGAATTTATTTTATCAGTTAAATTTGTTTTTTCAATTGATGGAAAAAAGTCTTTTTTATTCGAGTGGTGCTTTATTATTTTTTGTTGGGTGTTATTTTTTATCCATTGTGAGTATGGAATTGGTTTGAAAGTTGATGTTCCTAGTAGATCAACTTCGTAGTGATTGTTTTGGCAATCTAAGTAAAGTGGAAAATGTTGTAGGTTATTTATTTGTGATTGATCAATGTCAGTTTTTACTGCATATTTGCATTCTAGTCGGGGTGCTGTTTTGTCTTTTGCAAAGTAAAATTTTATATTTTTTGGTATTTCAACTGTAGTTTTTCGTGTAAGTAATTCAGGTGGTGTATTTCGACTTAATGTATCTGGTAATGCAAGATTCTTTCCTGCTGTCCAAACTATATGTAAGTTTGGAAATTTCATTAGAATTAATTGAAATCTATAAACTCGGTGATTGGGATTTGACTTTTGTGTAAAGAGAAAAATGATTGGTTTATGATCTGTGAATAGAACTGTTGGATGTTTTGATCCAAGTATCAGAAATTCATATTCTGTAAGTGTATAAATTATAGCTGTACATTCTCTCATTAGAGCTGAGAGTCGTAGCTCTGCTTGTGTGAATAATCGGGAATTAAAGTTGTTTTTGAAATTCAACTTTCTTTAAAATTTTAGATTGTGGGATGAATGTTTTGTAGTTTTTACGTGGTTGATTTCTAAGTCGTGATGACTCTCTATGTTCTGATTTCTCGACTTGTTCTTGTGGTAAAATTTTTTCTATCATTTTCCTATTTTTCCTTTCTTTTTGAGGTATTTTTTGATCTAGCTTTTTTGTATTGTTTTGGGTTGTAGTTGGTTTTGTATTTTGTTTTCCATGATGAACGTCGTTTTGTTCATTTACTTCTTTTTCTGTATGTGGGTGATTTTGAATAACTTTTAAACCTGTGAAAGAATATAATTGAGTTAATTCGCGTAGTGCGTACTCTTTTGGGTAGTAAGGCAATAGATTGTTCCGATGTTGAACAATTTCTTTTTGGTTTGAATAGGTGATTTTATATGTTACGTCAGTGGGTTTGGCAATTATTTGGTATGGTCCTTTGCGAAGGGGTTGTAATTTTTTAGAAATTCCTTTTTGTGTATTAAAATTAGGTATTAAAACAAATGTTCCAATTTTTAAATCTGAGGCTGGTGTAAATCGTGAAATAATTTGTTCGTTAATGTTTTGCCTTTGTAACAATTTTTTTGTTACTCTTTGGTAAATTTCATTGTGTCTTTTATCTCTATTTAAAATCCATTCGGTGTGTGTGCCGGAGGCTAATTTAAGGATTTGTGGGTGATGAAAATGATCTTCATCATGCTTGTGTAAAGGTAGGTTATAACAAACTGAGTCTTTATTTGGTTGGCAATAACCTTGTGCATTTTTATGAGAGTTTGCTGTAAACATAATTGGTTTACGTGGCTTTTGATTAAAAACCATTTCGTATGGTGACATTCCTAGAGTTGTCGTAATTTGTGAATTATATGCTAAGGGAAATAATTTTACATCTGCTGACCATTCTGTGTATCTTGTATCATTTCCATTTATGATACATCTAAGATATTCTTGTAGTGAATGGTTCATACCTTCGACTAAACCGTTTGTCCAAGGTGCATGATATGTACGTGGTTTATGTTTGATGTTATATAAGTGTGACATACTGTGATGATTTCATTATTTATGAATTCTGTACCGTTATCTGTAACTAAGATTTCGGGTAATCCGAATTTAGCTATCCAGTGTTCATAAAGTGTTGTGTAAGCATGATAAGCATTACAATGTGGTACTGGGTTGAGTGCTACATAATGTGTAAATGCATCAACAATTACCATAATGTAGGAGTTTCCTTCAGAGGATGGTGAAATTGGTCCTTTTGTATCGAATGAAATACGATGGTTAAAATATAAACTTTGTCCTTTAAAATCTTGTTTTTGTGCTATTTTTTTTTGATTTGGATAAGGTTTATTTAGCTGACATATTATACAATCATTGCATAATACTTTTATCCAAATTGGTGCATTTGGGAAATAAAAATTTTGTGTAAAGTTTGAATATGTTTTCTCTGATCCAGAGTGTCCTTTAGTATTTTGTGTATGTGAAATGTTAAAAACTATTAGTATCATACCTAAAGGGAGACAGGGAACTGTAGAATCATTTAATTGATATTCTAGAAGGTCTGTGTTTTCATTAATTGTTGTATTTTTAAATTTTCGGAAATATCGGAGGAGTGTTTTATTTCCTAAAATTGTGGTATCTGCTTTTACGGGCTTAGTTTTGTATTTGTGCCATGATTTTAATTTTCTAATTACTCGGTCGAGATTTTGATATTGTTTTAAGAGTTCAGGGGTAATTTCATCTGTTGGAGGGAGAAAAATATTTTCAATTTCTAGTTTTGATAGGGGAATTGTGTCAAGTGGGTCATGGAGGTCAAAAACTTGATTTATTGTGTATTTTGGGTCATTTGTTTGAGGTCTTGATGAATTTATTTTATCAGTTAAATTTTTTTTTTCAATTGATGGAAAAAAGTCTTTTTTATTCGAGTGGTGCTTTATTATTTTTTGTTGGGTGTTATTTTTTATCCATTGTGAGTATGGAATTGGTTTGAAAGTTGATGTTCCTAGTAGATCAACTTCGTAGTGATTGTTTTGGCAATCTAAGTAAAGTGGAAAATGTTGTAGGTTATTTATTTGTGATTGATCAATGTCAGTTTTTACTGCATATTTGCATTCTAGTCGGGGTGCTGTTTTGTCTTTTGCAAAGTAAAATTTTATATTTTTTGGTATTTCAACTGTAGTTTTTCGTGTAAGTAATTCAGGTGGTGTATTTCGACTTAATGTATCTGGTAATGCAAGATTCTTTCCTGCTGTCCAAACTATATGTAAGTTTGGAAATTTCATTAGAATTAATTGAAATCTATAAACTCGGTGATTGGGATTTGACTTTTGTGTAAAGAGAAAAATGATTGGTTTATGATCTGTGAATAGAACTGTTGGATGTTTTGATCCAAGTATCAGAAATTCATATTCTGTAAGTGTATAAATTATAGCTGTACATTCTCTCATTAGAGCTGAGAGTCGTAGCTCTGCTTGTGTGAATAATCGGGAATTTGCTGATATAAGGTTCATTTTATTTGTACCACTATGTGATTGTAGTAATGCTGCGCCGATGCCAAAATTTGAAGCATCGCACATTGCATAGAATGGTTGATTTGGATCTGGAATTGTGTTTGAAATTTGTTCAGTTAAAAGTTTTTTAATTTCTTCAAATCGTGTTTGATGTTCAATGGTCCATTCAAAATTATTTTGTTGTCTGAGGATATTATAGAACGGTCTTAAATATAATTGCATTTTATAAACGTACTTGCTTAAGAAATTTAACATTTCAAGGAATTCTTGGATTTTCTTTTTGTTTGTTGGTGGTTGAAGTTTTTGAATAGCATCAATGCTTAATTTTAATGGAGTGATTGTGTTTCTTTCTATATTATGTCCTAAAAATTTAACTCGTGTCAAAAAGAAGTGTGATTTATCGGGGGCGGCCTTCAGATTTTCGTTCTGAAGTATTTTATGATAGTGCTCTAAAACTGTAAACATTTCTTCTTTTGACTGTGATTGCATAAAAACATCATCCAAATAGGTGATTGCGTTTTTCTTGAGTATTAGTGGTCTAAAAATTTTACTCATAAAAGCTGAAAATGCTGCTGGTTCTATGGAAATTCCATAGAATAGGCGGTTAAATTCATTTTGTTGATTTCTCTTAACAAATTGTGTTAAACGTCGTGATTGTTCATCTAGTGGCATTTGATTGTATGCACTTATCATATCTGCGGTTGTAAAGTATTTTCCGTTTATTTTTGTTAAGATAACTTGTATTGGTTCAATAGGCCAATTGCATTTCGATTCGTCAATTAGTGAATTGAGGTATCTAGCGTCTAAAACTATTTTTAATGATTCTCCTTTCGCTAGAATGATAACAGGGTTAATAAATGTGTTACCTTTTGGTTGTTCTTCTTTATTTACTGGTGAGATAATTTTGTATTGTTCTAAAATATCAAGTAATCTATTTATTTTGTCGTGTAAATGAATTGGTACTTTACTAGCTCTTTGTTTTTTGAAAACTGCGTCAGGTTTTAACGGGAGATGTAGTGATGAACTGAGTTTCCCAACACCAAATTTTGATGTTGCGTAGACTGTTGAATATTTTAACAGTTTTTTTGCTAGTTTGTCCAATTCAATTTGTGTAATTTGTGAGTGTTCAAAATTAAACATCGTTAAAAAATTTTTGTTGTTTTTTTTGTGTAATTTGTTATATTGAACGTTGGTTTAAAATATGGTGTTTTTGTGAAATAATCTGTGTTTCTCTTTTCATTGCTTATTATGTTATTTATGGATAATTCTTCGTCAAGAATTGTGGATTGGCAAATATCTAATAATTGGAGTATATTATTTACGCGGTAGGCTACTTCATGTATGGGTGAGATTGTAGCGTTTGTTTCGCAATATCCTAAAATTCCTAAGGGTAATGTTACTTGATACGGTGTATTGTTATACACGTGTAACGAAATGATGTCGGAATTCGTGTTTTTCAAATATTTTATAGATGAGATCGTAATTTTGAAAAACTTGTGAATAGGTTTAAATTCAAAGTCTGACATAAAAAGTTGTTGTTTATTTTGACTTTTATCATATTGGTAAACTTGTTTTATTGAAAAATTATATATATTTCCTGATAATGGTTTCAGGTGTTTCCGTTGTTGGTTATAAATTGGATAAAATTTTGAGAAGAATGGTGGTTGTTTGTTTAATCTTTGAAAAAATGTTAGAGCTGTATGTTTTGTTTTTGTGTATTTATCTTTGATTAGTATTTTACTATTTAAGATGTTGATTGTTGGTATATATTTTGATATAAATGGTATGTCAATGATATTGTGCTTGATATCAGTAATATGAAATTTTTGTTTAAATGGTTTGTTTAGAATTTTATTTTGCTCCGTTGTTCTTGTGGGGAGAATGAATAATTGGATTTTTCCATAATTTACTAATGTTGATCCTTGTGCTGTTGCTAGTTTACTAGAGGTTGCAAGAGGCGTTAATTTTGGATGTAATGTTTTGATTTCGTTCCATGTGGGAATATTAATTATGTGTGATTCTGCTCCTGAATCAATTAAAAAATCAATTTCAAGATCTGGTGGTTGAAATTCTTTGTTTCTTGGACTTTCTAAGAGAAATGGTATTGTCCAAATTTTTTCTCTGGGTTGTTCTTTTTGTATATTTTGATAAATATGATTTGTGTTTGAACATTTTTTTTTGTCTTTTTCATCGGGTTTAATTACCGTGTTAATTTCGTTTACTTCTTGTGCAGTTTGTGTAGTATCGATGCGTTCAATATAATAATTGTGAAGGAGTTCCAATTGATTTTCATATATATGTGATGTAAAAGGTTGTTCATATATAATAGGTTCATAGTCGTTTTCGACTGTTGTCATATTTACGGAGATGGTATTTTCTGTATCACTTTCTGTATCTGATGATTCACAGTTTATTTGATTTAGTTGTAGTTCGTTACTTCCTGTGTCATCAATACCTGGGGGGTGTGATGTTGTTTTTCTTTATTTGAATGTACTTGATTAATATGTCTTTGATGTTTTGGTGTACTACTTCTGTATCGATGTTTAGAATTATTATAATGGTTATTATTCCTATGTGGTGACTGGGAATAATTTCTATATTGATTATTATAACTTGAGTTTCGTTTTTGTGAATTGTTCCGTGATCTGTTTTGATAATTGTCATTTGATCTATGATAGTTTGATCTATTATACGAGTTATTTCTTGATCGATTGTTCGGGTAATTCTCATTTTGATTCTTCGAATAACTTCTATTTCGATTATATGAATAGTTTCTATTTCTGTTGTATGATGAGTTTCGTGATTGATTATTGGAATAGTGTTTATTTCTTGGGCTTGATTGGGAACTGGATCGAGAAACAAATTGTGTTGCATTGGAATTTGATCTCGAATAGTTATTTCGACTATTTGATCGATTATAATTATTTCGCGAAGAATTTTGTGTATTTCTTCATTCTGGTGATCTTCCTCTATAACTTGAGTTATATGGTGATTGATTCCTTGTGTAATTGGTGTTGTTCGGAAGTGGTTTTCCTGAACTGTTATTACTATGTATATGTTTGTTTGGTAGATTTTGATTTTTTTTCATATATTGATAGAACGATTTATTTGGTTCTTTATGCTTTTGAGGTTTATTCTGATTATCTTGTTGTTTTTGTCTACATTCGGAAATACTGTGTCCGTATCGTCGGCAATAATTACACCACTTTTTGAAGGATGGTTTGCCTTTAAAATTTGGATGTTTTTCATAGATATTTAGTATTTCAGTGATTTTTTGAATTAGGTCTGTATCTGATTCCTGTATGTTATTTATATGTGTAGTGTTTGTTTCAATTCGATAAACATATTGTAGTTTTAGATTTTCTGTTTCTTCAAGTTTCATTGAGATTTCCGCTTGCTCTAGTTTATCGACTAGTTTTCGAAAATCTAAATCTAACTCTCGAATTGAGGAAGGATGAGATGCTCTCTTTTTTATTGCTATTTTCCTTAATTGAGGTGTCAAGGTCATCATTAAAATTTCTGTCATTTTTGTGTTTTTATAGTCATGTGTATTAAGTGAATATGCTTTTCGAACTAGTGTTTTGATGCGTACTGCTAATTGTTTGATGGTTTCATTTGGTAATCTGCGAATTTCATTACATAAAACTCTTTGGTGTTGTTTATTTCTTTTGGAGTCAAACATTTTTGAAAATTCTTGTGTAAATCTTTTCCAGTCTGATTTTATTTCTATAGGTAATACTGAAACCCATTTTTGAGCTGCGGTTGTTTGCTAAGGTTGTTTGTATCAATACTGTGCGTCTATGTATCCAATTTTGATGTAGTGGCATATTAATTGGTTCAGGTCCTATATTTAAAATTAAATTTGCTGTTACTGCATTTAAATAATCTTCTACAGAATATTCAGGATCTGTTCCTGTAAATACCATCAGTGGTTTATTGGATGTTATTGATGATCCACCCATGAGGTATGGATTCATTGTCATCTGTAGTGATTCTGCGGCATTTGGCATTTGCGAAAAATTTGAAAGTTGATTTTTTGTTATTTCGTGTTGCTGAAGGTAATATGGAAGCGGTATTTCATTTTGCATTTGAGTTGGTTGATAAGAATGCATTGACATTGGATTTTGTGGTTGTATTGGTTGAAAAGATTGTGTGTTAAATGGATTTTGTATATGCATTTGTTGTTGATGTTGTACATCTGTTGGGTTTTGTGGGTAAATTTTCATATTTCGAGATGGTTGAGGTTGTCGTGGTCTTTGTGTGCGATATTCTTTAGTATATGGTGCAAAAATATCTGGTTGGTGATAATCATCTTCATCGGATGATAAATAGTTTGTGTTAGATGTTGTATGTTGGTTATTTTTATTTTGTTGGAAGAATGGGTAATTTTCAGTATAATCCTGTGTAGGTCGTGGATTATCTGGAAAATTTACTGAATTTGTCGATGTTTTTGGGAGATTTCAATAATGAGAACATACGTGATTTAAATTTTGTGTGTTTTTTCGGGGAGGTTGATTTCTTCTTTGTTTGTGAGCATAATTATAATTATGTTCTGCAAAGGTGTTTCTTGTGAATGATTTTCGTGTTTTTGACGGTACTGTCATTGGTCATTGGTCTATATGTTTGATAATCCATATGTGAATATTTTGGAGCAACCGAAGGTTTAACGGTTGATTATAAGGTTACTTGTGCCAGTGAAGTATTTGTTTTTCTTGGTGTTGTTAAATTTGGGTGTATTCGTGAAATACTTTGTTGTGTAGTTGTTGTTGTTTGGACAATTTCTTCATTTATGAAGTGTGATGGTGTTTGAATATCTTGTTGTGTAAGATTTCTAGTTCCATTAAGGTTTTCATTGTGTATGACGGTCGAATTTAAACTGTTATTTCGTGTATCAGGTAAAAATGTATTGTAGTTTAATGGTGTTGCATCAATGGTTAATGGTATTACATTTACATAATCTCTGTGATAAGATATTGTACTTATTGCTTGACTTGAGATAGATTGTGGGATATTTATAAATGTAGGATGAGACCATTCAGGGTCCCAAACGTAGTCTGATTTTTCTGTAATGGCAGTGTCATCATTTGAATTTTGAGGTCTGAAATTTTTTCTTGCTTGTGAAATTAAGTCTAAATTATGTGTGAAATAATCTATTATAAACCATGCCAAAATTTTTTGTAAGTCATGTTTAGTGTGTTGTGAAACATCATCTTTAGTGAAATTTTCTTTGATTATATGTAGAAAAGTTGAAAATTATGCAATTTCATTTCGTACTTTTGTATGTTTGGATGTTTCAGTTGGTGAGATACTTTGAGATTCTGTTTTTTCTAATATAGTGTTATAGGTATAGATTATTGCAAAAACTTCATTAGTGAATATAGAGTTTGTTCTTTGTGAATTATGATATTGTATGCGTTTGATATATTCTAGGAATACTTTTGAAAAATCTAATTCAAGATCATCTGTTTGAATTACATATTTACGATGATTCGTATTTGGTGTGCTAAATTCTATGGTGTAGATTCCATATTGTTGTGTTAAGTTACATATGTCTTTCAAATAATGTTCAATAATTTGTCTTTTGATTTTTATATCTGGGAATTCTGCTTTGCATGGACTGATTCCGGGTTCAAACAAATTTACGAGTAAATTCTTGCAAAAATCATGTTGCCCTCTATTATCGGGTGCATCTATGAGGAAGGGGTAAACCTCTTCGTCATCTGGACTATCATCACTTTGAGTGTGGCTCAATTTTTCGTTTGATGACTGTTAATATGTAGCTATCAATGTGTCTAATTGGTTGATTCCAGTTATACAGGTTTACTGGTTTGTGTTTGTATTGCTTTTTTATTCTTCTTTTTTCTCTTTTTGATGAATTTGAAGTTGTTTCTGAATCGGAAAAATATAATTGATCGCGAATGGGACAATTTTTTTTAATTGATTCTTTTAATTTGTAGAGTTCATCTAAACTGCTGGTTTCTGATTCAGAAAATGCGCTTCTATTTTTTGAAAATCTTTTTCGTGTGATTTGTCTTTGTTTGTTTATAATTTTTTTTAAATTGTTTGTCGTTTTGTTCTAATGTATCCAACTGCCTGTGCATGGGGTGTGATTACAAGATCGTATTTTTTGTTATCTATTTCACAGTTGTGTAAAACGATTGTTTGCTTATTTCCTAGATTTTTGAATGACATAAAGTTTAGGATGAGGGATGCAAAAAGTTGTTAGTTATTTCTATTTTCCTAGACTGTTAGTCCTTACGATTTTTTGGTTAGCTTAACCTGGGTCTTTTTATTTAGGGTTGGAGAGAAAAGTATATCGATTCCAAAGAATGATTTTTTACTTTCTCGTGGCTAGTCTAAGCTAAGGTGTTAACTTACTTAATCTTACTTAGGGGTAGTGATTGTGTTCAAGGGTTGGAGAATAGTAAATCGATCCACAAGGTTCAGGTATAATTAGAACGCAAGTAGTTCGTTAGATACTATTTTAAACTTACTAAGTCTAGGATCTATCGTGGGTCTGGTAAGAGGAGGGTTCAAGTGAAGGATGAATAACCGAAGTTCTTCACTGTTTGTCTTAATTTGAATGGTTAGTTTTATTTAAAAATTTCTATTAATCTTGGGTATTTTGGAAGGGTTGGATAGTGAATCGACGTTTGAGGTCGTTAGACACTTGCTAGGTGGGTGGGGGAGAACAAAATTGTTCTTTTTGATCCAAGGATAGGTCTTGATGATCAGGTTTTTAATTTAGTGAAATAGAAAATTAATTAAGATCCAAGGATAAGCCTTAATGATCTGATTTTAAAATTTAGTGAATTTAAGTTTAAAATGGTTTAAATTTATTTAAGAAAAAGATTTAGTATTTTAATGATTTTAGTGAGCTTATGATTGCTGTTATTTTTAGGTGATGAAGCTGGGACAACAGATGATTTATGATTACTAACAATTTATTGTCATGCTACTAATTTTTATTTTCATTTTCAATAAATATTTTTCAAATATGTTTTATATAAGACTGCAGAAATTAAGAAAACGATCTGAGATCTTTTTATCAATCGTTATTGTACATTAATAATTTTGTTTAGCGCCTGAAATGATCATGAAAATTGACATCAAAATTTTATGTTTGCAGATGAAAATCTAAATTCATTGCTAATAAGATTCTAAATACAAAAGTTTGTGTTGGCTTTTGCCGTACAATCATAAAACTAAATGGTAAATTTCTACTTTGTCGTATGTCGTCTCTTGTTCGAAATCTTCTTCCAATTCCGGGTAGTTCTATTATTGTTCGGAACATCGGCTCTGATCTATTGAGTCGTAGAGACATTTCGATTAAATTATTATCGTATAACATTTTGAAAATGTTTTGTCTAAATTCTAATCTATTTTTGGTTAGTTCTAAGCTATTGAGGTCTTATTCGAGACTTATGGTCGCACCAGATGAGTTAGAACCAATGTGGTTAACTCATAGAGTAATTTCGGATAGGGTACACCGTCTGCTCGTCACGCTATCTTATTTTCGGCCGGATAGATTCGTGCAACTTCTTAGTCTAATACCGATCCTAATCTTACTCTTATACTTTGTAGTCTCAGGGTGTTTAACTAGTCTCTGCTAGGCTCAATAGATCTAGGGTATACTGGTTTGTTGCGGCTGCTGAAGTTCTCTTGGAGAGACAACTAATTTCTAAGTTAAATTCAAATCTCTCTGATGCTGAAATTACAAGTAATTTCAGCACTTACAAATTGGTTAATATTAAATACTTTACAGTGGTAAAATATCCAATTTATCCAATCATAAAATATAGTTTAGATCAGGTTCCAGTGAAGAAAAAAAAGTCACCCGAGCACAAATATTGCATTACTTTCGTTACGAAAAACGGAACAAACAAATTTTTTCTCAAAAATTATCATCAAATTCGTCAAGCGCTACAACAAAGAACTAAAACTATATTGGCAACAATTGTTTTGGCTCCTAGAACTTTGCTTTTATTTATTCTAATAAATTTCTCAAATAAACTATCAGCACCCAACAATAACTAAAACTAATTAATTGTTTCCTAAAAGATCACAATAATTGAGTGTCAAAAAAGTCTGTAGAAAATTATTAGCCTTAAAAGGTGGTTAAAATCAATTTTTATAATTTTTTGACAATTTGAATGAACTCAAATACGCTTTAAATCTCAAATGTTAAATCTCGCAAAAACTTAATTATAATTACAAAAGACTTAGACTGATTCAAATTGACTTAGACTCGATTTGGATAAATTATTTTTTAGGTTGGAAAAGAGAGCAATTTGAATCGAACCAAATTTGATTCCTTCAATAAATTGGTCCGACTTAATGTACATGTTTTCACCTACATACGTATTAGAAACTGAAACTGATCTCACTTTAATCTGCATGCTTTTTTATCATGCAGATTCTCGTCATTTTTCGTCAGTTTGAATAGATCAATTTGTATTATACTTTCTAGAAAATGTCAATTCTTTTTTCAATTTTTAAAAAAATTTTATCTTCAGTTTTCATTAACCCTTCAAAATAATTCAGAGAGATTGAAGGGAAGCTGAGCTTTGTCCTGATACGGCTCATTTCTACGGCGCTAAGAACCAAGAAAAGAGCATCAAACTGAAGTTCATGGTACCGAAATAACAAACGCTACTTCCAACTTTCTGTTATTCTGAGAACAGAGCAGCATGTCAATATTTCAAATGATCGCTGAATTTTCTGGATTTTTTGTTGGTTTGTATGCTATTTTTGGAGTTTTTCTACTGAATTGTTTTGACTTGGATTTGCGTGTATACGCATCTTTCATAATTTGTTAAAATTGGTGCCAAAAACTTTGTTAGAAGAATTTAGAGTCAGTAAACTCAAACGAAAAATAAGATACCCGCAATCTAGTAAACACAAGTTGGCCAAACCTTTCAAACAAAGCGGAGCAGGAGAAAAGATTTTTGATCACCTATATTTTTACCACTTCCTGATTAGTTCCATGCTTTTTTCCATTTTTTTCTCAAAAATGTCAAAAATTTGTTGAGAAAAGAACACTACTCGAAAGAATTTAAACACATAAAGAAAACTCAGAACTTCAGAACTTCAGCCTGATACGAGCTGTCTGGATTAAAATTAGAATACATTTTAATTGTAACAAGATAATTGATGTCCATCGAGCGCGCTTCAAGAATTCTTTGCTCAATGCAATCATGCTTCGGTCTCTAATATTATGAACGGGATCCACATATACACTTGACCGAAGATCTGAGAAGCGCAAATCCAAGACGACATTGAATCCACCAAAGCACTTGATTATATGAAGTTATTTCTTTTTTCTCCTTGATCATCGAAATAAGTCTTTTCTAAAACTTGGCAGCAAGTTTGCCCATGCCACCGGTGGACAAAAGAAAAAAAGGTAGAAATGAACTATGTTCATTTTCTTTGATACGTTGCTTATATCATCTCTTTTTCCCCACTTTGTGCTTTGTGTACACACTTGGCAGAGTGCCTGAATTTGATTTGGCGCAAAGATTGATTACTCTTTCATCGAAGAAAGCCTTCTGAAATCTGCCTCCCTAGACACCATTGTCTGAAATATCAAGACGCCTTTGTCACCATTTATTGATGTCCTCAATGCCAAAAACTCGACAGATTAACGCTATAAATGAGGTTGGACTTCATCATTTGAGCAAATTTCAGTCAGCATTCCTGCTGTTATGTCTCTCACTTCAATATGCCGAATACCTGGGACGCCTCCAGTAGGACAAAGCAAGCAGTGCTCAACCGAGAAAGTTTTTCCACAAACACAAAGAGAAGGTATATCATTCAGCGGCCAATTATATCGCACGCACAATGCATCCCAAAGCGCAGTTTTACTCGGGCGAAAACCATGTTCCTCTAAGGGCAAAATTGTGAGCCACTTTGACGCGCCTCTTTCAAATGCTGTTCAGTATGAAGTACTGACATGCGACTGCAACCAACAGTTTTCTTCCTTTCGGCGAGCCGTTCATTCTCTTTCTGTATTTCAGTAGATGCTCCTTTCTGTCTACTTGCAACTCCGTCTAAATCTGTATCGCTCGACAAATTTCTCTCAACGAGAGGCTTAGAGTCTATCGTTGTCTCTGAAATTTTGAGCGGCGACGGTTTCTGGATTGAGAATGTTCAAACCATCCAGCCTTGCCGGAAGCTCTAGCACAGATCTTTTATTGTTTCTTGGTAATACTTTACCATTCAGATTCCGCAAAAACTGCGTTCTGATTTTGCTTTCAAGTTTGATAAGATTACCATTAATTTCACCTTGGCTACAGTCGCTCACTCTCTACATGTATTTCGGCGTCGAAACTAAACTAGGCTTAAAAATTGCAAAATCACAACGATGTGAGATAAACTTTCAAGTTCACTTATGCATCCATCTGACTTTTTGAAAACATGTTGTTCTATGTTTTTTTTGCTGCTGAACGATTATTTTAATTTTTTTGTCTCTTTGTTAAAATCGTTAAACCAGTTCACAAAAAAAACACGCTCTGCAAAGTACAAGTGTTCACATTTATCAATAAGCTTGGTCTTGGAAGCATTCGAGAAATAACCCTACTCCGGTCCGAGTTCTTCTCACGCTTCCCACCATGAATTCAGTTTTTCAAGTTTTCCACATGCAGCAGAGTCATTGTCATATCAAAAATTGCTTAACAAGGTCACAGAGTTGTTTAATAAGAGGAAACAGAGCTAAAGCTTACATTGGCGTTTCTTCAGGTCCGCCCATAGCAGCACCTTTTTGAGAAAAAATCATTTCACTGTCTATAAACAATTTTGCAGACTTTCTGTAAAAAAAGGTGAGAAACGAAGCAATAGCTGGGCCATTAACATACATATTAAACAAAGCAACCTGTCTGTTGAGCTCATTAAATGCGTTGCTAGCATCAATCAGCAGCACTCAAGCAGTATCCGACTCATAAAAACAGACGTGAGAGCTGAATCAGCTGCCTCGCAAGACGCCCGTTGCCCAGCACACAGTTGGGATGAACCAGCTGCCCGAACAGCTCCGAGATGGTAAGGAGTACGCTCTTGAAACTTATTCTGCGTGCAACTTCTCCAATTTCAATTGGTCTGACACCCGGATTTTTGTTCAAAATAATGAGTCAAGAAGCGATTAATACCTGTACTCCCTGAGGATCTGTTACCACAGTAGCTAGTTTACAAATTCTCATGACCAGTGCTTCAGACAAAGGGTTAGATTTTTTACCAACTGCAACGTAAAAACGTTTCTAATTCAAAGCATTGGTACCAGAAGCTTCTGCTGCTCCAAAAGTGTTCAGATCACAACAGCGAAGACAATCAGTTTCTAAATTATAAAGATAAAAGGATGGAAAGCTGTGTCTGACAGGCCTTGCGCCGGTGGTAACACTACTCATTCGAGAAATTACGAGATGCCGGGTGTTTATTTTTCAATGCTTCGCGAAGAGATAGTTTCACGGTGTACACACATCCATTTTTATAATTTTTCTGTTTTGTCAGGTCATCTAATCTCAGAAACTCAATTTTACACCCACCGAGCAACCGCTTAACACTTAATAGAAATCGCATAGCGCTTAATAGCAATCGCATAGCGCTAATAGCAATCGTAATTTTTCTTTTCATCTTAACCATGAGCTTAGCGAACAAGCGAGGAAGATTCTCATCGGAAGCTTTGTTGTTTTTCGAACGCAGTTTTTTTGAACAGTCGTACCGTTCTTTTGAAAAGTCTTTCAAATCAGGATGTTTTGAGATGAAGAAAAGCACTTTGATTTCGCTCTTTCTGGAAATTTTGTGTAAAGAAGTGCTGACATGAGCTCCAATACAAGAGTTCCTAGCAAATTAAACAAAAACAGTTTGTCACTTCTTCATTGAACCATTTTCTTTCAGCACCCGAAGAAACTTGAAAGAAATTTGGTTTCCAGTGCAGTACTTTCTCGAACGCTTCATCGATGACTTCACAGGTTTCTACACGATTGGTTTCATACCACATACAATCAGCATGCGATTTCAAGGGTGGTTGAATTTGCAATTTATGACAATGCGACATATCTGGAGCATCTGACAAAGACAAATTTCCCTCACTATGAGTTAAATCACAATGTAGATTATGATGCTCGACATCAAGAAGCGCATTGGAACGGTTTTTTCTATTGTGAACAAGGTTTTGAAGAGACTTTTTTTGCCAAATTTTGCATTGATTGTGTCAAATCAGTTTGTATTTGCGGAGAGTTATTATCGTTGAGCTCTTCTGTACCATCAATCTCATCAGTGAATCCAAAGTAGGTCGGGGGACGTGCCTGACTATTTTTCCTCATCGCCGACTGCAATTTCAACTAAAGGCCCAATCTGAAACTGTTGTAGAGCTTCTTCTAGCACAACCAAATTCTGATAATTAACATACGCTCCACAGCTTATAATCACAGCAAACAAGAAAGTTAAGCAGAGAAAAATCAGCAAAACACTTTTGAATGCTTTTTTTTCGCTATGGCTGAGTTTTATTCAATTTTTTCCTTTTTTTTCTTGAAGCAAAATTTGATTTGTCAATTTATTTAAATACAGTCTAACGGGGGCCTAAAATCGCATTATCTAGACTCGTGTTTCAAAAATGCTGTCGATAGCTGTTTAATCCCGGATCGATTGCTCCTTTGGCAAGACTCTAGTCTGGGAC
The DNA here is from genome assembly GCF_963678635.1 of Symsagittifera roscoffensis. Lineage (NCBI taxonomy): Eukaryota > Metazoa > Xenacoelomorpha > Acoela > Convolutidae > Symsagittifera > Symsagittifera roscoffensis. Next base: position 44,553,429 of record NC_087065.1, read on the forward strand.
TAATGGCTGGCAAACCCGTTATACAGTGCGTTGTATGCCGACAATTCGAAAAAAAAATTGACAAATTTTAGTTGTTTTGAAAAACAAACATTGTTTTTTGCAGCTATTGATACTTTGAAAAGCTTAGATTATATCGTTCCTTTGGTCACCACTAGTTTTCATTCTCTTTTTCATTGTAATTCAGCCAACTTACCGTTCTTTGGCGGGAGTATAATTCGATTTTTTATGGTTACCAATTCGACTCATGCCTGTCGGTTTGGTTTTTAAAATTATATCGAAGTCTCTGCAAGGTCATTTCTTTTCTGCTCAAATCTAAAACGCTTTTAGCAGAGTTCATTTAATTTTTTTGCGAACGTTTTTGCAATTGACTATTGATGTTAAAAAACATTATATGTTTGAATCTTTTTCAAGTAAGTTTCAATTTGATTCTAACATTACGTTTTATGGTTAATTTTAGTTTAATGGCAATACCTTGTTCGATCATCAAATTTGAATGAAATCAATTAACTTAAATTTCTCTCACGATTGGAGTTGTAATATAAATTAAATGAAAAGAGTTTTTAAAAAAGGTTGAAAACGCGGGGTTATAAGTTTGAGAACCTTTGTTCACAAATATTGGTCTAAATAATTTAAACAACCCGACCATATACGATTTTCATTGTTAAAAAACTTATCATCTTTTGAGAAAATTTTTTGTACTTTTGTTCTTAATATGAAATAGACAAACCCTAAGTTGTTCAAAGTAAAGAAGTTATTTTATCTTGTTTTTTTTTGGTTTATTTGTTTGTATATAAATGGTTTATTTGTTTTTTTTTCAGGTGAAGCTGCGGTTTCCACTTGTAATTTCGAGCAAGGATTAATTTGGATCAATTTTATATCAATTTAAATTGATCTTAAATCCCAGCTAAAAGATATTGATCTAAATTATTTTTATATCAGTTTAAATCCATTTTTCGAATCTTGATTTTTTTTGTTTTTAGACGGTTTAAACGTTTTCTGTTATTTGAATTTCATCAATTTCGGAGTTTCGAGTTTGAGTTACATTTATTCATTGCTAATCATTTTTATTTTCACATCCATAGCAATTTGTCACAAAATAAAACGATTTCTTGATTTGTTACTTAAATTAATGCCCCTAATACGGTTTTCATTGATGCTTCTTGATAATTTCATGGCATAATTTCGAGCGCAAAATCTGATTTATATTGACATTTTTTTTTGATTTGTCACATAGGGTTTTACCCGATGTCGGATTCACATTGATAGTTTTTGTAAAATATTATTGCAATTTTTTGAGCTCAAAGTTGATTTATTTTGACATTATTTTTGATTTGCTACACATGTTTTGCTGTGTTAGTAAAAATTAGTTTTAGTGAGTCATAAAATCTATCCAATTCTATATAAATTGGTTTTTAGAAACTTTTATCGACCCCAAATTTACAAGAAAAATCAATTTAGTTCAACTTGAATTCCATTCAAGTTTGTTTAACGTACATTGATAATAAATTCGGATCGACTTAAAAATGATTTAAGATCAATTGAAAACAATCCGAAACCATTTCTGTCAGTGCAAGTTACAAATTTCGTATCGATCTTTGTTTGGAAAACTGTGTGAAGTTTCGCTCTTCAGTTGTTTATTACATATCGAAAATATCATTCTTTATAACAGGTTAAGAGATTCAAAAGTTTGCGTATATTTATTTTAAATTACTCCAGTTCAACCAACTTTTTCTTGAAATTAATTTGAAATTGAAAATCTAGAAAAAAAATTTCATAAAATGGTGTTTATAATTCAGTTAAAATATGTTATCTCAATCGATAACTTTTTTTACTTCATGAAATATTTTTTTATGAAATGATAAAATGAAGTCATGATGAAATCATAAAAATTAAATCTCTGATGAAATTGGTCGTAAATGCGCCGAAAATGTCAATTTCGAGCAGCAAAAACAAACCGAATTGCACGCGTCGCTTAACTTGTTCTTCCTACTTAAAAACCTTTGCCCAAAGGCGTTTTAAAACTCCTTCCTTAATGCATAAACTGACTAAATTTAAAAAGTAATTCTACCAATTTTCTCCAAACGAACTTCCTGTTTTTGACAAGACCCGCAGCTATTTTAGACTTGCTCGGCTAAATTCCTTTCATCAAGTTCAGCCCCGTACCGCTCTTAATTAGTTACGAGGGAATTGAAACACGAGATTATAATAAGTTACGAGCTCAGTGCTTCTATAAACAAAATTCAACAATAAAACAAGACCCACGGCAAGTAAGGAAAAAGTAACCAGGTTCTTAACCAATAAAAGTTGATTGCTTGTTCAGAAGTTAAACAGCCGACAACGGAAATGAAGGTGCAGTGAAAAACGCCCCATTTTACTGTCTTTCGATAGTTTTGTCAGCAAAGATTCGGGTTATTTGTTTTCAAAAGTCAAGGAACGGAATGAGCCTTGTAAATTTTCAATTATGCGCTCTGATCGTTCCGAAAATTGATTGATTTCATCCAAAAAACACCCTTTTTGAATTTTATGTTCTTGAATTTTCAAAAAGAGAAAATCAAAAATGAAAATTAAAAAAATGAAAATCATTTCAGTCCTTAGTCAGAGAATTTTTGGAACTATTGAAAAACTATTATTAAATTGTTGGAATAAGCATTTCCAACTCCAGTGCTTTTGAATTTAATATTTTTAAAATTTATTTGCTAGCGATGGTTCTCATCAAGACAAATCTGTTATTCTCGGACTGCCAGTCAGTTTTGGGAATAATTTCGAAAAAAAATGTTGATGAGACTAGCAGTTTTAAGCTTTTATTTCAAGCAAACAGAGAACGGAGCGCAAATAGCAAATATTTACTTTTTAAACTTAGCCATTTTAGTCGAGTGAAAGCGACCAAAACTTAATTATCAAGCACAGACAATTCGGTCGAAGACAATTCAGCCAATTTGAAATTCAGACTATTGGACCAAAAGACCGAAAAGTTTCAGCCGGTGTATCAACTGGCTATTTCCAACAAACACCGCATAAGGAGTAAAATCTTGGCTTAAGATCACCGATGGGCGCGCTACGCAGCAAAAAGCGGCTCTAATTTTTTGTTGGACAAGTACAGTCCCACTCTCAGTAAAAAGAGTGTTGATTATCAATTATACGATAATTTTGTGGTCTGTTTTTTATAGATTTTCATAAATAATTACGACAGCAAAATAAAAATGGATTAAACTGTTAATATGTTTTCGTAAGGTAAGCCTTTTATTAAACGATTATAAACGGTTCTTTTAATTTGTGTCAATTACGACAACTTATTTTTTTCATACACTGAAGTGGAAAAAAAGCTCAATGAAAAAGTTTATGAAATAAATAAACAGTTTTGCAATCAATTCAAAAACACTATTTTTGTTCCGACTTTCGATACGAAAGTAACGGAATATTTGTGCTCGGGCTGGGTTTTTTTTTCTTCAGACAAATTTCGACTTCTTAACTTGACATTTTTGACGGAATTTTTTTAATATCATTCGAAAGCCATTGTTGTCCTGAACTTAAACTTGAAAAGATATTTCACCTGTGATCATTTTTCGTAAAGTTATGAGGGTTTAAAGATTGCCATTTTGGCCATTTTAACCAATTTGGGACAATTAACGCGCGATATAATTCGCGCTATTAACGCGTAAGCGGAGATTTAATCCGTCTTATAAATCGTTCCAAATTGGTTGAACGAAGCTTATTTGCCATAATTGATTTGTTACAAGGAACGAAATCTATCTTTTTGTACTTCATATGGCGTGTGGGGGGATGATTTTCACAAAAAATTTCAAATTTTGGAAAAAAAAATTTCATTTTATTTTATTTCATTTAATTTTTCATTTTATTACTGCTGCTCCATAAACCTTAAAAGGCAGTCGGAACCCTCAGGGCTTCGCCCTGATACGAGCAGTCTTGTATTTTTTCTGCTCAAATTTAACTCAAGATGTTTTTTTTCACCACTAAAATATGAACACATGATCTCAATGTGAGGATTATTTGATGGAGTTATTTTTCATCACCCGCGAGAATTTTTCAACCAAAATGAAGAAATCTCAGCAAAACTTTTGTTTTATAGTCAAAATTTGTGTTCAAAAGGTGAGAAAACATCTGAAGTTTGAAAGATTCCTTAAATACATCAATATCATTATCCATTATAACATAAGTTCATGTAGTGATTAAATTTTGGAAAAATAAGAGGTTTTATAAAATCTCATTTAAAGTCAATGTCTTTTAATAGTTTTTATGAAAAATTTTGCAAATAAAATAGATTATACTATACTTAATTTCTTGTCAGTTTCTTTTTTAGTGTGGGGTTGTCTTTATAACAGTTAAAAATTAGCAATTATTAATTCTGGTTGTAAATTATTACTTTATAGATTAATTTTTCAAAAGATATGGAAATTACAAAATGAAAAAATTTAAACAGATGTTTATTTGTTTTTCATTGTTAAATTACCTTTTCTAAAATGAGAGGGAACATCAAAATAAGAAACAAAAAAGTCAGACAGATTAGCATTTACTTTTTATGTGCTTTTCTGTTTGATCAGAACATTTTTTCTTTTCAGTTTCTTTGAAAGTTTCTTCCCACACTTTTTCAAGTAAAAATTTATCATCTTAGCGTCTGTTAACGCAACAACAAAATTGTTCAATAAAACTCCGTTTGCTCCTACACTCTTTTAAGTTCAATGGCGTTTCTTTTTCATTATAAACGAATGGATAAAAATTTCCACAATGAAGATTCCACAAGTAAATTTGTTTTAATTTTAAGAGGTTAGTCGCTCAAACAAATGCTAAAAGAGTATCAACTTATTTTCCTCGCATTTTGCTTAGATTTTAATTTTTATCTTGAATCACTTTCAATTTAGAGGTTAGTTGCAAAAATGATTTTCTTATTTTATCTTCATCTATTGGAATTTTTTCCAATATAGATCTCAGGTTTCCTGCTACTTTTTTTGAGCAAACTTGAGCAAAGTTAGGTAAAATCCATCAGTGTGTGAAATGATCCGAGTAAAGTTTAACATTATACTTTAAGTTCAAGCGGTTAACCAACGTTTGCTATGTAAAACAAAAAAAACTCAAATGTGAGAACAAGACCGCCCGTATATCAGGGCGAAATTAGTCGCAGACCTGAACCCAAGCAATTTGATTTAATTGTGGGAAAATTTGTACCTATCAATTTCTTCAATGCCATCAGCGCACAATAAAGAAGTAAATTAATGTTTTTTTTGCTCAGCATACTTAGTCTGTCTTATGTAACTGAAATGTAATTTTAAATCCATGTTAAAAAATTTTCTCAAAAAAAATATTTGAAACGACACGATTAACAAAAACAACAGTAAAATAATTAATTAGCAAAACTTAAACCAGTAGATTTTGGCAGCCTCCTAGTCAAAGGTTTGTTAGGCAAACTATCAAAAGTGTTCAGTTTTTGCAAAACAATCAGTTCTTTGATGACAGCTTCGGTTTTTTGGCTTGTTTCTGAAAATTTCTAGGAACAAGCCAAAAAACCTAAGCTATCATCGAAGATCTTCGAAAAAAGTGTTGGAACATTTGTGCTCGGGATGGTTTTTCTACAGGCTATTGCCGACTTTTTAACAAGCCGTTTTTGCATCTGATAGCTATTGTTCCCCTGAGCTCAAACTTAGAAAAAAATATATGCTACCTGCTATCATTTGTCGTTAAGTTATGGGGATTTAGAGATTGCCAATTTCGCCATCTTTGGACAATTGACGCTCAATATGTTTAGTATTATTAACGCGTAAGCGTCGATTTAATCCGGCTCAGAAATTGTTCTAAGCTGAATTAGGGCATGGTATTTTTTCTAATTAACGCGTTTCTAATTAAAGCTGAATATTCAAAAATTAGGAAGACTATTATTAAAAAAAACCAAACATCTTCAAAAAAATCTACCACCTTGAACTAAACTCTACTCCCCATAGTTTGAAGAGCTTTTGGAATATTCCCAGCGTCAGCCTAATACGAGCAATTTTGTCTGTTTTTGTGTCCAATTTAACAAAAACCACCATAAAACTATAAATGTTTGTTCACTGACTTTTGTTTGGAATAACCAGCATCCATTTTTGAAATATTACAGCCTTTGATAGAGATTCCACAAATAAGTGTGTTTTAATTTTAACAGGTTAGTCTCTCAAACAAATGCTGAAAGAGTATCATCTTGTTTCTCCTGGCATTTTGCTTAGATTTTAACTGTTATCTTGAATCACTTTCAATTCACAAGTTAATTGCAAAATTGATTTTCTCATTTTATTTTTATCTTTTGAAGTTTTTTCCAAGACAGGTTTCAGGTTTCCTTCGACATTTTTTTTCTGTTCGATTTCTATGTTTCTTCACTTTTTTAACCGCAGAAGGTCAGTGGGCCAAACGACGACAAGAACTGAAGAATAACGAAATAATCAGAATTTGTAAGCACTTTCTTGAGAATTCGGAACTTCCCTTCAAACTATCTCTATTAGGATCGTGTGAAAATGTTTACTTTATTGTCATTCCAATTTGAATTAATTTTGTTTGTTATTAATAGCCAAAAAAAGCTGAAAAAATGCAAGAAAATGAAAGAACTTTTTTAATGTTTTTTTAAAGTCAAGCTTGTGATGAATTTTTGGCAACAAAAATCGTGAAAAATTTAGTTTCATCTACAGTCAGAAGCCACTTTCAATCTAAAAGGTATAGTTGAACTTTCCTTTTAAAACTTCAAAAACGTTTCAAGATATTAATTTTAAAATTTTCAGTCAGATGGTTTTGTTTCTGATTATCTTGAAACTTAAAAAGCATCCTGAGTAGCTCATATTCTGTTTGCAGCTATTGCTTGCTCTTTAATTTCATCATTTATCTTCTTTGCTTGATTATTGTTCCGACTTTTGAAGAAAATTTGTGCTCGGGGTGTTTTTTTTCCACACAAAGTTGTTAAATTTCATTTTTGGCGAAGTTTTTACACCATCTAAAAAAAATTGTTGTCTTGAGCACCGATAAAAAATTATGTGCCTTGAATTGTGACTGCTTTTTGTAAACTTAGAAAGATTTCAAATTGCCAACTTGTGACAATTAACGCGGTATATAATCAACAGCCATCCTGAGAATTAAAATTCTATCGCTTTCATCAAAAAATAG
>NC_087065.1:44560765-44655765 GCF_963678635.1 Symsagittifera roscoffensis
AGTCGAGAAGATAATCCTGCCTAACGACCTCTGAGAATTTGATTCTGTCGAATTTTTTTTTGCTCGGACAAGCTGACGCGATGATATTGTTAATTATTTGACAGAATGTTATTCGATTCTATATAGAACAATTTTGATGTTTTAGCATATGATCTTTTTTCGCTCTAAACAACTGAAGGCCGGTAAACTGCAGCTTTAATTGGCATGTGTTTTTCATCTATTAATTGTTGCATCAGGAAAGCTACGCTGAACAGAAAAAAATCTATTTATTTGAAAACATTTAGCTTCGAACATTATTAAGTATCAGACGGTAGAAAAAACTCCCACAAAAAGGGTGGTTAGAATATTGAAATTTATCCTGTGAAAAATATTCCATCACGCGGAACGAGATCCCGCTCGAAAACTGCTCAAGAAAAGAACTGTTTGAGCAGTTTTCTAGCATATTTAAGCAGTCTGAGTGGTTTATCTAAAAAACTGCTCAAAAACCGCGCAAGATTTGAACGGTTTTGAGCGGTTTGTCTAAAAAAAACCGCGCAAGATTTGAGCGGTTTTTGAGCGGTTTAATTAGAGAAACCGTTCAAAAACCGCCAAAACTGCTCATTTTGAAGCAAGATTTTGAGCGCAATCGTCTAAAAAAATCGCTCAAACCGCTCAAACCTTGCTTCAAATTAGGTGAAAAATCTCAACTCAAAAGGTCGAAACTATTTAAGGCGCAAAATTGTATAACTCATTTCCGGAAAAAGAAGCCGTTATAATTGATCAAGTGCTCAAACTCACGTTTTATTTTCACTTGCTTTTTTTTATCTTTCGATAAGTTTTCTTACAATTGGTAAACGAAATATTAGGATCAATTTTTTTATCTGTAAAACCTTTTTTATATTTGCTTAGCCATATTGTTTTTAATAGTCTCAATTTTGCTTGTTCGCGACTATTCCCGGAAAGTGATTAATTTTCACGGGAAATGAGAACAATTTACTGCCCTAATTATCAATTTTTATTTCAATTTGGTTTGCTTTTCCAGTACAATTGGGCAAACAATCTGCACAATCTATCTTTTCTCAGATGGTCAAACTGTTCGATACCCAATATTGCATGAATAATTTCCGGAAAAAGAAGCTGCTCTATAGAATCAAGTGCTTCATCTCGCATTTTCAACCACTTGGTTTTTTTCATATTTTGATGAGTTTTATCACCATTATTAAATGGGATATTAGTATCGATTTTTCTCTGTAAAAACAGTTTTTTTTTATTTGTTCCGCCATATTAGTTTTGCTAGTCCTAATTTTGCTTGCTCTCGACTATTACCCTTTAACGACCAATTTTCTGGGGAGAACGAAGGAGGTGAGATCGATTTAGTGCCCCAAAATGAATTTCGATTTAAATTTCATTTGGTTCTTCAACGCTATTGGGCAAAAAGTCTGCACAGTATCTCTTTCTCTAGAGGGTCAAATTGTTCAGTACCCAAAAGTGTTTAAACAAATACCGGAAAAAAACAGCTATATATGATCAAGTGCTTCATCACAAATTTCACCTTTTTTTCTTTTTTTATTGACTTTGGTCACAAATTGCAAGCAAGAAAGTAGTATTTATTTTGTAGTATTAAGGTTCTGATATTTAGAATTTTTCCATCCATGTTTGTCACTTCTGATAGTCTGAAAATTACTTCTTCTCTACTGTTCACTCAGAATTATTTAAGCCTTGTCCCTGAGGTGGCAGAGTGTTGACCACTAAGTATTTGAGGACATAAGGTTGAAATGATTAAACGATAAAAGCGAACACACTTCAAAAGCAGAATCCGTCTGCAGCAAGCAACTCGACGAAATTCATCATTTCCTCTAATCAATTTCGTGTAAAAAAAGAACCAATTATGTTCATCCAAGCTAAAAACAATGTTCAAAACAGAATGAACAGAGCGCTAGGGAAGGGAAAATTAAAAAACAAAGCGAGACCAATCGAACAACCAATCGAAACCATGCTATTTCCATGGAAAAATATTTACACCCGGACATAGTGCGAAATGTCAAGGCAGGGGAGCAATATGCAGAAGGTGCGGGAGAAAAAGACATTTCGCTAAATGCTGTAACAGCAAGCAAGTTGCAACGTGGAACAACCGAAGCCGGATGGAGAATAGTGGAGTTTCATAGACGCAGACAGTGAAGAGAATTAGTCCGTCCCAAAATCTCTGAAATATTTTTTCAGATGGAAGCGGTCAAATATTTTGAAGTAGTTGACTCCACTACAGGCAAAACTATGTGTCTACGAGCAACGCTGGAATCAAGGGGCTCATTATTTAGTGCCACCATCGACACTGGAAGTCCAGCCTCATTCGTTAACAAACGTACGGCAGAACTATTGTCAGCAAAAAATCCTAACGCAAGAATTCTATCTCTAGATAAGAACCCGATAAGCATGTTTGTCGATTATAATCACAAACCTCTTAAACTTTTTGGGATTTTGAAAAATGATTTTTGTTCGAACGGCTGGAAACTTAAGGTTCCAAAGTTCCTAATCTCCTAGAATAGGACTAGATGCCTATTAGATATAGACAACCAGAACTGGGGATAGTAACTACACAGCTAGAGCCTACTTCAAATTCAATCAACGCATTTTCAGAAAATCAAGACCACGAATCAGCCGAAAACAATTTTTGGAAAAACCAATTTTTCAAGAAATACAACAACGTATTCCAAAGACTAGGACGTTAAAAGAATCACTAGGTATGCACTCTATTCAAATCACTTTTAATCCCAATGCAGGAAAAGGGCAGAAGGGTGCCAATCCATATTCAAGCAAAGCAAAAATGGGAGCTAAAATCAAAAATTTTATATAAAAAGGCCATATAGTGAAGCCAGACAAATGCACAAGTGATCAAATAGTAGCTCCAATAGTGCTCAAAGCAAAAAAGGTTGTCACAAAGAAGTTAGCGATGGAAGCGAAACCAATGAACTCCCAAATCTACAAAAGTAAATTTCAAATATTAAATCTGTTAGAAGTTTTAGATTCTGCAGCTCAAATCATCACTTCCAAATCCTTAGACCTGAAGTGCGCAATTAGTTAACTTCCATTAAAATCCGTCAGCAAAAACTGCAACTTCAGCATAGTATGTGGGGAATCTAAAGGAAAATACAGATTTTTAAACGGATTTTTTGGAGAGTATTCTGTTTCTTCAAAGAGTATTCTGTTTCTTCGACGAAATAGTCGACAGAGTTTTATCAAGATTGTGCAAAAAAGCATTTGCATTAAACTGAGTAAAAGCAAATTTTCAAAAACCAACCTAGTTTGGCTGGGATTCGAGATCAACGATACAAGATAAAGACATGAACACTCAAAAATAGAAGCAACAATGGCCCTACAACCATCAAAATCTCTGAAACAGCTCAGATCTTTTATGGATATTCTGAATTTTTTTTATTCAGATTTATCCATATTCAACAAAAGTACACTGAGCCACTGCGATCTTTTCTAAAAGCAGACAACAAAGAGAAGTTGATATGGAGTGAAGAGGCAAACAGCGCTTTTCAAAGAATATTAGAACTGATTGCCAACCTACCCAAAATATACCATTACGAAGCATCTAAACAGCGTAGGATTTAATGTGATGCAAGGGATAGGGCTCAGCTTTGCAGCAAGAGTTAGAACCGGACAAATGAGTACCATTTGCCTTCACTTCAAAGATTCTGAATACAGCCGAGCAAAAGTTCAGCACAAGCGAGCTGTAACTACTCGCAGTAGTTCAGTTTTGCAAGTTTTTCAGAAACTATCTGCTGGGAAACCAAATTCACACTCTAACCGATCATAAAGCTGTAGTTACAGCGTTGACAGAAAATCGTGGAAACAATTCCTACCTTTCCAGTTTAACTAGATCGAATATACAATAGCTGCCATTCGAATATACAATAGGCGCTAAATTAGGAATGACTGATCACTTGTCGAGAAGTCCATAGTTGCAGGAACCACCTACTTCAAAATACGATGAGCAATTCGCAGTCAAGGCCAATGAGAATTTCGATTAGGCATGTAGGATAATCAATAAGCCGGAAAAGAAGCTTTTACATCATGAAAAAACTCAGGTAAATCATAATCAACGAGAATGGAAGATTATATATTCAAAGAAGTTTATTTTTGGCGTGAGTTTAAGCAAAATACTACAGTTAGTTACCCGATCGCCGGAGGAAGGCAACAAAATTCAGTAAAAAACTTCAACCAATCAAATCATTATGATAGAACTGCCAGTTCAGAAGCAACTTTCGATATTGACGGCACAAATTCCATCCAATCACAAACGAGTATGCAAATACTTTAACACCCGCAAGAGGACGCATCATCATGCATTTTTTAGTTATGCCAATTAGATTATTTTATGCAACTCCACATCCCTCATGAACATATCGGAATTTTACGCAGCAAATAGTTTAGCCAATCAAAACAGTATATACAAGTTTAAGACTCATCGTGAGAGGGCAAAACTACATGCCTTAACCAATCAGAATCAACTAATTTTATTTTTTTTTCACGACCTTGCCTCATATAATCCGATCACCTCGAGAGGGCGTCCGATTCCAATGCAATTGAACAGAGGAGGCGAACTCATATTCCGCCAGAACTATACAGAAGTCATTGTCTCCGACTTTACAGCTGAATCTCATCAGCACAAATTCTTCAATACCAGATAAATAAAAAAATTTAATTTTTCAGAGAAATCATATGAGTAAACTTGACGTTCCTTCAAAAAATCAAATGGAACCCCAATCAGTGAGAGAAGCAGGGCTGAATCTAGACAACCAGTAGAAACCCTAAATACAAACAGGAAACGGAAGCGAGTAACACAAGTCAACAGAGACAAGACAAATTATGCCAGAATACTTTCGGACTTCAGGATATACAGGGCGAAGAAATCAAGGAGGTTCAACATGATCGCAAACCAGGCCAGAAAAACGACGACACCGGAAGTCCCGATTCTTACACCAGAAGTCTTTCACAACAGGACTCCATAACATCCTAGATGCAGACCTACTGGGGAATTGACTACGGAAGACAGTCAGCCAGTACAACTAGGCAAACATATTCATGTAGAGGATTTAGAGGGGTTCCTACGACTGGGCAACTACATGGCCAACTTTTGTGACGACGCATCGGTGATAAACGACTGTATCATCATCTACAACAGGGTGGCGATTCCTACTTATCTGAGGAATGCCATTATGGCTCGACTGCACAAAAACAACCAGGTTAGCAAGCCTTGGTGGATGCTGCACAAAATATCTGGAATCATAGACGTATGCCAATCTTCCAGATCCTGCTCCGCGTATGGTAAGAACCTTAAAACATCCAAATCATTCAACTCTTCAGAACCTCTGCCAGACCTTTCCAGATCAAAGGAAGAGCTTCAAATGGATTTCGCTGGGCCCATGTTTGATTCAGACTTCTCGCACTTAAACCGAACAAAAGCGTTTTATTCTAAATACAATTGACCGGTTTTTGATTACTCGAAACTCGGGGAGCAAAAAAATTCTCAAGTTTCTAAATAACTATATTCACCAACATAGCATACCAAAGCATTCAAGAACAAGTCAAAATTCTGGATTCAAAAACGTTAAAGTAGCAGAGTTTTGCAGATCTAAGGGGGATAAATCAAGATCGATTTGACCCGTAGGCGACCATCGAGGTTATGAATTAGTGGAAAGGTGTATTCAGACTCTATAAACCAGGCACTATGCAGTTGGACCCAAATTTTGAGGATATTCAATCAGCAGTCATATCGATATTAGAAGATATTTGTATAACACGTCACAGTATCCTGAAGAAGTCCCCATTTGAACTTCATTATGGCCGTAAGCACAATACAGATCAACAAAGGCTCAAAAAATCCATGCTGAAGCCAGAAGAAGTGCGAGAATCAGCTATTCAGGAACCAGACCGAAGGTGGTCAAGAAAGGAATGGTAAACAGAGACGTTTCACCTAAACTGAAGAAGTCAGCGGAAGAGCCAGATAACATCAGGGCTCTAGAGAATCTGGCAAAGGCGGCAAACGGTTGAAAACTGCACAAAAAGCAGCTCACACATAAGGAGGGATCAGAAGCGCTGAGGAAACTGACTAACAGCAACCTTCTTCTCGCAGCAAGTCTCAGAAGCGACCTCAATCAAGGGACACTGATAGTCGAACATTTAGAGCGGAACAGGAGATGCCAGACCAGAAGCCCAAATCAAGTAACCTTGAATTGAACCTGCTGCATTATTCTTGTCTGATTGGTTCTGAAGTTTTGACTTCTTCAGACTTCCGTTCCGCCTCTACTGAAGTGGTTCCTAAGCCTGTAGCCTCCAACTCCCCTTCCTTGTTTTGTGAAATCTTCGTCCTCTCCACAATTGGAATCGACGATATCGGGCAGCTTTCTGAATTATTTTGGCTAGTGTCTTGACCTTTCTCCTTTATGGGTACAGACGATATCGGACAGTTTTTCGCTGCCTTCCGACTTATTCCTTGCTTCTTTTTTGCTACAATCGACACCGATGATATCGGGCATTCGTTTTTCGTCTGTATTTCTGGCTCATTCACTCTTGGTACTGCTTTTAATTCATTTTCTTGGGAACTTTCGAAGACAAAGTCAAATTTATGATTCTGCCGATGTTTCGTAGTACATTTGGCGAAACGATATATTGGTAACACATTTGTTTTTCATGTCTTACATGATGACTTAAGGAAAATGGCCATAACAAAAAAAACAACGGTCAAAATTGTAATTTTTGAGAATGAGGGGTGAGTGGCAAAGATTCCTATGAATGCCTTTTTTTACATTTTTTTTTCTGGTATTCACAAAATAAACCTATTCTTTGGCAAACAAATTAAATAGTTCAAACTATCCTACCTACATCCTTATTTTTCTTCGATGTGGCTTTGAAAGTCTGGAGTTCATGCATGGAATTCAACCCGAGCAATTTGTTTTAACTGTGGAAAAATTTGTCATCAGAAATGTTGGCATTGCAATCAGCTCAAAATAAAAAACAACAAATACAGCTGTTTCGCAAGCTCAGCATTTTTAGGTGCTTTTACAAACATCTCACATGCGACTGAAACTTAGAGTTCAATCAATTCCACTAAAGCCTTTTCCGAATATTTTAGAGTTCAACTTTAATTGACTAGCTGATGACATGATGATTTTTGTTGCTCGATTCGTATAAAACAATGGAATGTGATAGTTGAAATATTTACTTTTCGATATGACAAAATTCGAATCAACGCTCGCATTTGTTATGCAAACAGTCAATTGTGAAGTATCAGTTTCAGAACTTTTCAATTCTTTGAAACAACTGTTTCAACGATTACATGACAAAAGATCACACATCTTAAGATCTCAAACGAGAAGATCCCAGTCGATACGATACTATTCCAAAAAATACCCCTTTCTAAAATCATCCAAGATACCATAATAAAAAACAAAGAAGCAAATAATTGAAAATAAAGATGTTTAATCAATCAAAACAATAACATTTTTATCTTTGGTCCGGACACCGTTTCAACAATGATTCGTTAAGTTTATCATTTTATAGTTTAACAGTTCAAATACAGCCAACATTTTGTTAATTTTGTTTACCATTTCTGTCATTAAAAACCATCTAATTGAAAGTTCGATAATTCACTGGCATTGAATTAAAATTTTGGTCAATAAGTACAGATTTATTTTAAATTGTCATAGCGTCATTTTTTTTCAAAAATCAATGTGCCGTCCTATGTTTTGATGACAATCGAACAATATGTTAACAATTGTTCAATTTTAAGTCTTTATTTTGGCGCTGGCCATTCATTTTCTGGGGCTGATGAAGACCTCTGTCACGAGAATGAAATGAAGTTCTGAAAAAAAAAAATTAAGTTTTAGTAGGTTTTTTTTCTCAAACTTGAAGTTTAAGCATTATTTTACGATACTCAAAACCTAAACTGTGCTCTCAAGGTGCTCAATACAAGATTCTCAGCGCATCTAAAGAACTTCTGTTAAGTTTAAGATAAAGTAAACTTAAACTGGTCTAAAACTTTCAAAAAGAAGTGCAAAACCAGAGCTTATTTTGTTTCTTTAGATAGCTCGGAAAATCAATTTATTTGATCAGCTTAGAAAAAAATATATTTATAAAATTCTTTTAAGTTTTTGAAAATCCTTCTCCCCAGAAAAAATTAAAGACCGGCCGCTGGTTCTATTTATGTTTTTTTACTATGTTATGCCAGCTTAGATGTAATTCAGCTAAAACCTTAAACAGGTATTTTACTTTTGTCAAAACCTAAACTTATAAAACTATGGAGTTTGCATTCAGAAAACAGTACAAATGTTGACCCTAAACCGTTCCAAATTTTGCTGTTTTTTTTTTCAATTTGTCTCAATTCTCGATTCGCGACTCGTCATTTTCAATACGGCAAAAACTTTTTGGGCATCGTAGAAGGCTTTATCAGAAACTTCAATCCAATTTTTTGTACACTTATTTTTGTTAATTGCTCTTGAATTTATGGGGCCGACGGTTTTGATCAAACATTCAGAAAAGAGCAGAAATATAAATTCGGTAAATTTGCATTGTATTTAGTTTCTGTGGAAAAAGCCGTTTTAGAGGTATTTTGAGCAGATTTTGCCGCTCCTGATTTTTATATCATCTTAACTTCAATGAAAACGATGGGTAATTTTTTCAGCAAGTTGCAGCCAATCACGATATTTAATAAAAAAAAATAGAATTTTTCAGTATCAGAAACTTATTTTTTTGATTAAATATCTTGATTGAGTGCAACATCTTTAAAAAATTACCCATCGTTTTCATTGAAAATAAGATAATGTAAAAATCAGGTACGGAGTTTAGGAACCGAGCAAAGGTGCGCTCTTTATCAGGTTTTTTACGTTTTCACCAAGGGTTAGACCCCTTGCCACCCAAAGATACCCTTTTAGTACTTTGTTAGGATATCAATTTTTTTTGGTATTTTTGATGGCTAGCTCGGGCCATGAAAACCTAATTTTTTTGGGCAAAATCTTCTCAAAATACCCCTGAAACTTTTTTCAACGTTTTTTTTTCAAAAGGTGTTTTCATAGAGATTTGAGATATCTAAAAAAAACCGGTTAAATTGACCAAAAACAAGTCGAAAAAGTTTTTGAAATTTTTGAAAGTCTGTACTCGCACCCTCAAGAAATTTTTATGTCAGCCCTTTTATAGTATCAACTCGTCCGAAAAAAAATAAACGTTTGAACCAAAATAAATTATTGGAAAATTTAGCAAAAACGAAAATAAAACAAGGATAACCGGTAACTGTGCAAGTAGAACAGAATGTTCCGACCATGTGCAAGTAGAACAGAATGTTCCGACCATAGATAGTGTTTAGAAAACTACGGTTGAGAAAATTTTTTCTGCTTGGTGTGATAAAAGGATCAGACAAAAAAATATATATATTTTAGGCATATTAGACAGTCAGAGTAATATAGAAAAATTGGGCAAAAATTCTTGTCAAAATATGTCCTGAAAAACTTTTTAAAAATTATTAAAAAATTATTCAAAAATTTTTTTAAATTTTTTTGCAGAATTTTTTTTTTTCAATTTTTTTGAAGTTAATGGTTCCCAAAATGAAACTAAAAAAAACCCAAAAACTAGTTTTACATGCTTAAAAGTAAGTTTTAAGGCCTCAAATTAGGAATAATTTAGCTTGTATGCCTACACGCTCACGCCATATTAGTTCGAAATTAGACCATAATAGAAAAATTCAAATCGGTTTTTCTCGACACTGGGAGAACTTTTTGGAAAATTTTTAATGTCGTTCAAATTGCGAATAAAAGGGCTTTAGTAGGATATATTACTCAACCCAGTCCGATGATTATTTTTGGTACCTGATTTTGCGTGAAAAACAAGAAAAAAAAACTAAAACACACCCGAATACAAAGCTCCTCCCCATTTTCAATGGTCGGAACAATTATTCAGTTTATACGATTGGCAAGTTCAGACTAGTCTGTAATGCTTGCGCAGCAACAAAATTCGCCTGCTATCTCTGAAGCCGGAAACATATATCTTATTTCAAATACCCACGTGATCATTTTGAATTAGCCAAAAGGCATATTTTTATCTTCAAAATCACACAAATTTGGCGATTATTGTAATCAATCAAACAAAACTTGATCACGTTATAATCTTTCTCGTCTAACTAGTGAAATCGTATTTTAATTTAAGACTTATCGATTCAAAAACCACACTTTCGGTTAGTTTCTTTATCAGAAAGCAGGTATGTACCCAGCAGGGATGTACTCTTAATAAGTGCCCTCAATTTTGTCAGCCTAATTTTGCTAAAAACTGAAATTAGGCGAAAAAAGTATATTGTACAGCTAAATTTAGGTTAGTTACCGGTACAAAAAGGGAACGCCTACGTCAAGCTTCTGAATTTCAAGAATCTCCACTCTGCCACTGGTCTCTCATTCCGACTATCCGAGTTAACTGCAAAAAGACCTGTTTCTTGAGGTTTGGTTTAAATCCCAATTCGCTCGAAGTACTAAATTTTGAATTTTGAAAAATAAAGAATGTTTTAAATATGAACGAAAAAAAGTTCTCTGTAATTGTTGCATTTACTATATCATGAGCTGCTGTTTTTCAGGTTTTTCACAATGAAATCAATCATTCTGTCCACATTTTTGCTAGCTGTTTCTCTGATCAAATTCGGCTACTCGAGATCCCCAACAAGAATACCACCGCTACTCACCTTGGACGAACCATGTCTTTTTATAGGTTTCACTTCTTTCATTTCATAACTTGTATTACACTATTTATATCACAAAAAAAAATGTGGTAATACTATTTCAAAATCTTTTTGTTCAAAATTTATTTACGACCTTAGTTAAGATTTTTAAAAGGCAAATATACGTCAGTTTGTAAAAACTTGCGAGTGGGAGGCGCAGTTCCTCTCATCGAACCAAAAAAGCTCCGAAAATGGTGTTTTGGCGTGTTTTCTGCCAGGTTACAAATAGTTTTAGAGTCGTTAAGTTGGTTTGACATTTAGGAAAGTCATTGGGAAACAGTTTTGGCCAATCTTTGTGGCAGGTCTTAAAGATAAAGATTTATAGTGAAACTAGAATTAATGAACTAGAGCTGAACTAAATTACATATATACTCCAGGTTAATTAGACCAAATATTCAGAAGAGAAAGGATTAAATCTCCTTAATAAATTAAGTAGTCTTTTTGCAGTGTGATAAGTTGATCGAAAAGTGATGTTAAAACCTATTATATTTACATATCTGATATTAAAATAATATATAGACAGCTTGCAAGTATATTTATATAGTTAATGCCAAAAATCCGAACGAAGTTAATTAATCTAACGGTGCCTTTCAGTTTATCACTGATTTTTACTCATGAAAACCGAGTTCAAAAAACGCATTAATCTAAAATGCTACACTTTTGAACGGTTACAGTTTATCGATATTGTCACTATGAAAACTATGAAAAAAAAATTCACAATGGTAAAAAGTGTTCAGGTGAAGAGGCAAGGTGTTTTACTCCCAATGCATGGGCGTATGATCCCAGCAGCAACGAATGTCGAACAGGAAACTGTGAAACGCCTCCAAGACTGAACCTTTACTACTCATATGAAAGGTGCGCTGAGATGTGTATCAACGATGGGATGAACGAAACTGTTTATGTAGTCGAGGAGATGATCCAGCCCAACGACCACTGAGATCTTTTGATTTAGTTTAAATATTAATGCGTGGACAACCTGAAAGCTGGTCTGATAATACTGTAAGTTATTTGATAGCATTAATGTAATCAAATAATTTACAGTAATAACTGACCAGGTTTCAGGTTCTTCAAGCATCAGTTAACTTAATTAATTCCAAGCATTGATTCGTTTCACTGTGCAACAAATTTTATAAACTTCTGAATTTTTTTCTCACCGAACGACTGAAAACTGTATGGGCTTCTTCATCTATTTGTTGTTCTGTCAGGAAAGAATCGTTGAGCAGAAAAAAAGTTATTTGAGAAAATGAACCTGTAAAATCTAAAAAATCTTAGTTTTTAGATTGTCTCTATTTCTAGCAATTTCCGAAACACCTGACTAGCACGGTTTTTTTGAATAAAACAAGACTTTTCGTATCAAATGGGAGCCCTTAATGATCCAACGCCTTTTAAGCTTTATGGAGTAGCATTCGCTTTAAAGTAAAATTGATAAAATTTTTTTAAAAAATGAAAATTATTTGATAATAAATTTTTTGAGATTGTTTTTGAAACTTATTCGCCCAAACGGTAGGTAGAAAACAAAATGATAAATTTCGCATTTAGCGAATTTTTAAATACATTAAATAGCATGCCTAAGTTAATTTCGAAACATTTTCTATCACGGTATATTTTTGCATAAGTATATAGCGTGTTAATAGTCCTAAGTTGGCAGTTGTTTATAAAAAAAGGAACGCAGGTCTGACAAATATTTTCAAGTATGAGCTGGAGAAAACAATATTTTTCTAATAATATAAAAAATTCTGTCAAACATGACAGATTAAATGTCAAAAGTGATCACAGGTGATCAATTTTTTAAATTTGAGCTAAGAGCATGAAGTTTCCGATGTCGAAATAATTTGGGGGAAAGACAACATCAAGCTAAAGTGTTCTGCACTTTTTTGAACAACAGAACAAGTTAGTCCAGATTGCAAATCGCGATTCTCAAGCACCGTTTATAAATAAAACCCGCTTGATCATGTACAGGTGCAGTATCTTCCTAAGACTAATTACGCAGCAATGCAGGTTTTGCGCCCTCGTGATTTGTGTTTTTTGATGTTACCCAAGTTATTTTATACAACAGTTACTAAACGGAAATTTCTTGAATTTTTTGATGACTGTTTGCACAATCTTTAAATTTTCCCCCTTTCAATCAAAATGACGTGGCAAACAGTTTACTGAAAATTTCAATGACGTTTTGCCAACTTTAATTAATTAGTCTAGAAAACAAAAATAAAAATTCGATGGCGTAAAGTTTGCACAATGTCTTCAGTGCCCAAAATTGTAAACCTAAACTCCGGACAAAAAAGCAGCTATAAATGGTCTCACATTATGATTTTTTACCCTCATGCTTTTTTCGCTTTATCATATTTCGATTAGTTTTCTCACGATTAGCAGTTGGTAATTTCTTAACATTTTCAGCCATTCTGTTTAATTTGTCTGCCTCAGATTTGCTTGTTTTTGACTATTCACATATTTCGACTAGCTTTTATCTAGAAATGTGAAAAATTAGCTCCCCTAGTTATATATTTTTTCGTTTTCATGTGGTTTTAAGCATTGTTTCTCGTTTTTGCTTGCTTGAGTTGGAACCTGCAGATCTTTCTAGCAGAAGACTGCAATTTCTAGTAAAAGACAGCATAAAATAAAGACATATTCCTAAAAGCCGTGTAATCCGTTAGATGGGATGGTAAATTAGCGCAGAACCAGCTATTTTTTGCTAAATGTTCATTCCTAAAAATATTTTGCTCACTCGAAATAACTAGAGTGACTTTTAGAACAATTTTATCGGCGAACTATGTTGTATTTTACGGGCAATCAATCAATCAACAAAAAATAATAATAATAATAATAAGGAAATTTATAGCATTGTCCCCATTTTCGTACTTTTCAAGTGTTTTTCTCCGCACAATACATGTACAACTTTGAAACAAGTTTCTCGGATAATTATCAAAATCAAACAATCAAAAATAATATAAAAAAGTCGAAAAAAGGAGGGGTGAAGGGTGACTGTTAAAATGGCTTTTTTTCCAGTTTTTTTTTTCAAAATTGACTTTCAAATTTCAAATAACACTAAAATTTGAGCGTTGAATAGAGCAATGAAACTTCGCATGGCAAGCAAACTAAATAAAGGGGAAAAATTTGTTTTTCATCTGTTACATTACATTTTTGCATATTTAGCCATAATAACAAAAAATATGGCAGTCAAAATCCAGTATTGAACTGTGAGTGGGGGGAGTGGGAAAGGCTCCTCTAAATGCCATATATTTCATTTTTTCTTCTAATGCTCAAAATTCAGTTTTCATGCTAACAACAAGCTAAAATGTTCAAAAACTTTCGATTGTCAGGGAAATTTTAAGGTGATAATGAGCATACAAAAACCCCTGGAAATTTTTCAAAAAGCTGCTTTCCAATTTTTACTTGAGAAGAAAATTTACTAAGATTTTTCAAATTGTTTGCGCGCTTTTGTCGGCATTTTTCTCGCAGTATGGAAGAATTGAAACAGAACCAGGAAAAAATTAAATGAACATTCGTATCCTAGCTTTGACATTTTTTACTTATCACCCGCATCAAAAACGAGCGTAGAAATAATGTAAGAGGTGGTCTATGTCAATTTTTGCGGTCAGTGATCTTTTAGCGTTTTTACCCGGGTTGACGTCCATACAAGCAAAATGCTTATCATACAATTTA
Organism: Symsagittifera roscoffensis; assembly: GCF_963678635.1. Classification (NCBI taxonomy): domain Eukaryota; kingdom Metazoa; phylum Xenacoelomorpha; order Acoela; family Convolutidae; genus Symsagittifera; species Symsagittifera roscoffensis. The sequence goes on from NC_087065.1 coordinate 44,575,164, forward strand.
ACATATAAATTCTGTGGAAAAAAAAAACGTTTTCATACAGTTTTCATGGAACAAAACTGAATGATACGCGTTTTTTTGATCAAAACTTTGTTTAGAAAATTATCTTAATGGTTTAAAACTTTAAACAAAACAATGTAGTGGCAAAATTGATCAAATGAGAGCAGTTTTGGTATCTAAAAAAATTTCATCAACTAATTCCATATAGGAAAATGATTTGATGTGCTTTTATTCCATAGAAAAAAATGCAATTATGATGTGAAATTTTTTAAATCTTTTTTTTTTGGTTGCAAGCCCGTTTTGTGCTTGAATAACCATTTTTCGAAAAAAGCAAAATATGATAATTATTGTCCATTACGTTGTCCAGAGCAAATTTTTCACTCAAAAAGTTTTTTCTAAACAATTAAAATTTCTAATTTTCATAATTTTTTTTCTTGCATATACAAAAGGTTACGTTTTTAGTATAGAACACTGAGTGAACATGTTAACAATATCTTATATGAATTATATTATCGACTGCATTTTGTCTGCGTAGTAACTGTTACCTTCATCTGGTTTTTGTATCATAAAAACCCTTGGCTAATGTGTTTTTGGATAAAACACAAAATTTTAAAAGAGTTTTGTTTGCCTTTTTATTTATGAAAAAATGCTCGTCATAAAAATTCATACTAATATCGTTTGCTATTTTCACACAACTTTTGTGATAAAAATTACTGCAAAAAACTTGTAATTTAATTCCAGAGCGTGGCAAAAATTGCTTCTTATTAAACTTCATAATACTGAAAAATGATTATTTGGCTTTTTTATACATTTTTTATGGCCGATGAAATTTATGAAATTGCATGATAAACATTTTTTCCATAGGATGAAATTATTTAATCGATTGTTTTTGTCAACCCTGGTGCGAGCTTTGAAATGATAACATCAAAAAAGTGCTTCTTGTTCCTTTTGGGTTTTTTGAAAAAAAAATTAAAGGTGATCGGCCAAAGCTGGAAGTCGAATGAAAGAAACCCTTCTGAAAAATTTTGGCAGCCAGATTTCAGTGGGTAGAAGTTCCCTCTCCACTCGACACGTCAATGAGCTGCAGTTTTTTCTACTCTCCCCCACTTTTGCTTGCTTATGTAAATTGAGACTAACTTTGAGCTTTCTCTCTTTTTTTTCTTTTAACTTAGCTTTTTAGTCATGTTGTTAGATTTTTAAGTGCCCCTCTCTTGATTCGATCTGGTTTGTTAAATCGATCATTTATTTTTGAAATGCATGTATCATTTAGATCATTTTGATTTTCCTGAGGGTGAAAAAAGAAAGAACAAAAATTAGTAGCTTTTATTGCTTTAGGGGGATCAATTTACTCCTAATCAATTCTATCCTTATCCAAACAAATTTTTGTTGGCAACCACGTAAATTGAAATAAATCACAATAGTCAAAATCAGAGAGACCGAGGCAAACTTCATTCACTGGTAAAAAGTAGGGTATTGAAATCATATAACAATCAATTTCAAGCAATTTTTTCAATTTTTAGAGTAAAATACTGCCTTACAGCTGAGAAAAAAATACTATATCACCAATATTGCAAAACAAAAGCGGTTTTTTCACTTAATCCTGAAAAAAAACTGCTCAAGAAATCAGATGTAGATGAAAGTTTTGCCCCATTTGAAGCTCCACTGGCACCGTCCTAGCTAATAGTTTAACAAAAATGCTTGTATGAATGCATATTTTTCAGTCTTTTTAAATTTCTTTTTTTTTGGAGCTTTGTTTAAACTAAAACTAAAATATTATGATTATGATTAAATAAATTTTTATTCCTTTTTTTCAGAATTTTTTCAAAGTTCGCTCACGCTATATAAAGTACAAGTTGATATGATCCGCACCTAGTAAAATATCTAGTAACGTATCTATTTGACTAATTAACTGGGCACAATTTGAGTTGAAATTAAAACATGATCTGTGATGGACATCAGAAAAATTGTCATTAATTTTAAAGTTTATGAAATTCTATAAGAGAATGATGAAAAACTTGGATCCAAGCCGAAAACAAAAACAAAAAAGTTAGGACTTAGTTTCGAACTTCTCATCAATTTTTTGTAAAGTTTCAAAAACTTCAAAACAAATCATGTCTGTTACTTGCCTCTCGAAGTTTTCTATACATTTTCTGGAATGTTTTTATTACTTTTGACCATTAATGGATGTCTGACTAGGAGCGTATGAAAATTACACTGTTCACTTGTTTTTTTTTTTCAGTCACATTTTAAAGGTTTTGCCTACCTGAAAGAAAACTCACAAGTGGTCGAGTGCGGGATCAGATTGAAACCCTATTCGCCGTTTGTCGGATTCTTAAAATTAAAAAAAAACGCCAAAAAAACTGGGCCGAACATTTTCGGTTTTTATGTAAAATTGCCGAAAGTTTTTGAAAAGTTGATTTACTAGCTACATTTTTCAGGATATTTTGTTTTTTCCTCTTTAAGATTTTTTTATATATTCATGTACATCTGTTTGGAACAATTAGCCTTACTTGCGGCGTATTATTGTTCGAATTAAAAAAAGCGGTAGGTTTAAACACAAACATTTGTCAAAAAAAAATACCTTTTTCGAAACTAGGTTTTTTGAAGCTGTTACATGTCAGTTAGTAACTCAAGCTCATCAGCTTCACTAAAAATATATTTGAAGCCCAAAATTCATTTTCTTCATATTGTTTTTGAGGTTGTTTCCACAGCAAAAACAGCTTTAACCTAGTTATGATGTGCTGGCTGTATTACGCCTTCAAACCAATATTTCTCAATTTTTGGCCCAGTTAAGCCCTTTCGAATAGTTTCATCTAACTTTTGTCAAAATTTTAGCCTTGTATCTTAAATAGTTGAAGAGAAAACGAATAAAACCTGAAGAAAAAGCTCATTCATTTTCTCGTAGACATCTAAAAGTGATATCAATTTTGTTGCTAACCCTTAACGAGCTAATAGTTAATTGTTCCGGATTCCACAAATGTAAGCGGATTCCACAATTTCACGCTGGTTCAGAAAGTTTGGGGATTTTTGTATCAGTTTTCAGCGATGCAGTTACTTAGGTGTTTGTTCGTGGAGCCCAAAATAGCAAAGAATACCTAATAAAATAGCAAGGCTGCCATTCAGCGACAAATTTGTTTTCAGCTTGTTGCGGAATCCGCTGAAGATTTACAAAATACACCGTTTGGTCCCGCTGAAAGTTTACTTTACAAACCGGTTTCAATCTGTTCAAACTGAAAATAAAATGTCTTCTAGTCGCCCTATGTCATGTGGAGTACCGAAAGGGTCGGTTTTAGAACCGTTTTTGTTTTTAATATATATAAATGATCTTCCGAAAATTGTTGAAGGACCTGAGGTTGTTCTATTTGCTGATGATACTACAATGTGCAATGTAGAAAAATAAATTGCGATAGCTTTGATAGCTCGTTAAATAAGAAGGATAAATGGTCAAAAACGAATGGACTTCGTGTCAATTCTGGTAAAATTCAAATAATGAAATTTGGTAGTAACTTTTCAAAAGATTACTTTGCTTTTGGTTATTCAATTCAAGTTACAAATATGTGTAAAAATTAGGCATTCTTGTTGATAAAAAACTTAAGTTCAAATTCCACATTGAACATGTGTGCAAAAAACTAACCAAATTTTGTGGCATTGTCTGGAAATCGAGGTATATTTTTTCTAAACAGCAGATACTTCGCTTCAACAAAGCATATGTAATTCCTACAATCACTTATGGAATTTTGATATACGGCAATATATCCCAATCTCACCTTTCCGAGATAATGAAACTAAAAAAAGAATCTTGAGAGCAATTTTTTCAAACGTAGATATGAATCAATCAAGGAAATTATGGACGAAAACAGATTGCTTACTGTTTTTGATTTATACTTTTTTGAGATGTTTAAATACTTTTTTATTGAATTGCGATCAGACAAAAAAACGGTTTTTTGTCTCAGATTTACTCCGAAAAATGTGGACCATGTACCAGGAGCAAAGCGAAAGGCGTAATAAGGGTGACAAATTTTTCTACTACAGCTAAACAGAGAACACTTACAGTTAGATTTGTGCAGGCTTTTAACTATTTAAAACTAAATGACTTGATAACGGTTAATATGCATGAAATGTCACAAGCTAGTGTTTGAGATTCTATAAACAGTTTTTTCAAATTTATCTAAAAGACAATCAGGACCTCTATAAACTGTTTTTTAACTTCAGCCCTTAGGTTAATTTGTTTGTTGAGTTGATGCTGGCTGTCTTCTCTTTACTCTCCAGGACATCCTACTCGATGAGCAGTACTGCACTTTAGGATCTCCCTCCAGGCATAATATATTGCTTTTGGCGTTGTATATGTAGCTGGTTAAGTAATTCAAATTTCAAATTTCAAAGTTTACATTTTGGCCGGCATAAAGTACTGACGGCTTATTGTACTAGACCCAATTCTGAGTCAATATTCGCAGTATAGAACTAACGCTGTTAAAAACGAAGAGTTTCAAGCCCCAATTAACTAATTCTGAGCTCAGAGCATCGATATTTTTCACTGCTGGTGATACGATTCTCATGCAATTTCCGGTAATTTTCATACACACGAAAATTGACATGAAAATACTGTGACTAACATTTTTGGTATGATTTGTATGAATCGCATTTGCGCAATGTTTTGCTACTTCGAAATTATTTTTCGTTTTAATACATGGCTGGGGGATTGAAAATAGACCACTTGGGGATAACGATTGCAGTGTTCATCCGAGCTATTTTTGAAAATAATCTAACGTCGCATGCCCAAACTTCATGCTAAACGCCCCAAACATCGAGCTAAGCTTAAGAAAGTTAGGATAGAAAATTAATCTACTTATACATTTATCTTTTGTGGTCTATCTTTTAATCTACCTTTTTTGAATTAGTCTAGAGGCTTAGTCACTTGATTTCCTACTGTTGTTATCCCCAGACTAAAGGTCAACCCCCTGGGTAGTCCCAAATTAGTTTGATACAGCAGTTGATAGTATCACAATCCGACACATTGCTCAGCACATGTCGAATAAACAGTTTTCTGAGTCTAAGTCTAATAAGCAGTTTTCGAGACCAATTGACCACAAAGACAAGGATAAACGGATCTCTTAATTATTTCTCCATTTGCAAAAGGGAGTGGAGAGATTCGTTACTAGGCACAAATTTTGCATATGCTTAACCATTGAACTATTTTATTACAGGGGTGGCAACTTTTTACTAGGTACTAAAGGGGGGAGGGGGCTAGTTAGAGAGATCCAGATTAACGAATACCGCGAACCATGACTGTTGTTCTTCGGAACGGAACTTCGACTTCAAGGTCAAAATAATTTCAACCTCGATTAACCAGCACAGCTCAATTTAGCTGAACTATAACTAAATCGACACGTCTGCACCGCTGCCAATTGAGCGTTCTACCGCTGAAGATCAATTATACCCTCCAGCAGTTAGTAAGAGAATTTTGAGACTGCTTCGTTCTGTAAGTAATCAGATTATCAAGAGCTTATTCAATTGAAACAAATCAACCGGATTGATCATTACTAATGGCAAAAAAATAACTTCTAGATAACAAGGGAACTAGACGATTTCTGCACACCCGGCTTGTCCAAGGGAACTGCACACCCGGCTTGTCCATGCAGTTGAAGAGATGGATCCCCCGGGGACTAGAGTTTTGTATAATTGGTTGGAATAAAAAAAACCACACCGAGCATATTTATTCCACACTTTTAGCATAAACCATGAGTTAAAAATTGAGTCGTGTATGGTGAGAATAAGGCTATTTAGCTTGCCTCAATTTAATTTGAAACGCTTTGTCGTGCGCATTAATTCGCCGCGCGTAAATAACGTACGTTACACTCTGAGTATCAAATTATACAAGACTGCTCGTATCAGGGTGAAGCCCTGAATGTTCCGACTGCCTTTTAAGGTTTATGGAGCAGCAGTAATAACAAAAAAAATTAAATGAGATAAAATACAATGAAAATTTTTTTTTCTCTAAAATTTGAAATTTTTAATGAAAATCATCCCCCCACACGCCATATAAAGTACTAAAAGAGAGATTTCATTTCTTGTAACAAATCAATTGTGGCAAAAAAGCTTCTTTCAACCAATTTGGAACGATTTCTAAGACGGATTAACTTTTGGCTTACGCGTTAGTAGCGCGAAATATATCGCGCGTTAATTCTCCCAAAGTGGCCAAAATGGCAATCATTAAACTCCCTCAACTTCACGATAATCACAGGTGAAATATCTTTTCAAATTTAAGCTCAGGACAACAATACCTTTTGAATGATATAAATAAATTCCGTCAAAAATGGCTAGTTAAAAAGTCCAAATTTGTCTGAAGAAAAAAAACCCACCCCGAGCACAAATATTCCGTTACTTTCGTATCGAAAGTCGGAACAAAAAGTGTTAGTTTAACTAGACTCGTGGCAAGTCAAAAGAGTGGTGTGCAAACTCTGCGGGGCTTATAACGATCCATGGATTGATTCCTCGAGAGTAAAAACTATTTTGAAAAGTGTTCTGAATAAAAAAAAATAAAAAATAGCCACGAGCATATATTTTTTTACCCTTTCTGTCGAAAATAAATATCAAAACATGACAACATACATTCAGAAGGCCTTAAAAATGACCGTTTTCATTCGCAGTGAGAAATTTATAGCAGAAAATCTGCAAGCTAAACTGTACAAGGTACAGTTTGGGTTGTATATATTTTAAACTACATTGGGGCTATACAAAGCAATTGTTACAAAAAGTAAGTGTTACAAGAAGCAAACTTGATAATTTTTTTCGAAAATAAGTATTGAACTAAGATTTCAACCTCTTAAGAGAAGTAAATAACGTGGACATAAAATTGATACACATAAGCGTCAGCTGGTTGTGAAAAGAGAAAGAATAAAAACTAAGGCTTATTTAATGGCTTATTAAATGATGTCATGCAAGTTTTCCGCTCCGTACTTGCCATTTTACTGGTATGAATGTTTCTTAAAACTCCGACCGACAGAGAGTAAAAAAAATTGGAGACTTCGGATTTAACTGTCTAGTCAGTTAACAGCAGAATTTCAGTCGCTTAATACAAATTGCTTCATTTAGGCAGTGTTTTGGTTGTGAGGCGGGTTTTTCAAAGAAGCATATGTAACATCATTATAGAAATATGTATATTAGGAAAACAGATCTGAGAGAAGCAGTTAGCTGTGGACCAACTTCCATATTGAAAAAAATATTTGGAGAGAACATTAGAGAGAATTTTGCAAAAATAAGTAAAAGATTTGTGAAATTACACCGATTTTGTTTGTAAAACAATCTTGTAAAACTAAATTTTTTCTGTAGATTTGTTCAAAACAAAGCTTTTCAGCTGAAAAAAGCTGATCGATTTTCTAAAACAATGAGTTGTTTGTGAGTAAAAACTGGTCAAAAATTGAATGGATTTTTTTTTTCAAAACTTTCATAAACAGAGGCCAGTGGGCAAAAAAACTATTAAAATCATTTTTAGGCCAAACTCAAGTATAATCTTTTAGAAGCCAGCCTAGACTGCAGCATGTTATTTTTTTTTGGCTTCTAAAATAACAAGATTGCTCGTATCAGGGCGAAGCCCTGAAAGTTCCGACTGCCTTTTAAGGTCTATGGAGCATTAATAAGATGAAAAATTTCAAGGTAATAAAAAAAATTTAAAAATCTTTTTGAAAAAATTTGAGATTTTATGTAGAAACATCCCCCCACACGTCATATTAAGTACAAAGTGATAGATTTTGCGCCTATTAACAAATCAATTATGGCATAAGCTTCCTTGAACCAATTCGGAACGATTTCTAAGACGGATTAAATCTCGCTTACGCGTTAATAGCGCGAAATTTATCGCGCATTAATTGTCCTAAATTGGCCAAAATGGCAAGCTTTAAACCCCCATAACTTTACCAAAAAAGATCACAGGTGAAATATCTTTTCAAGTTTGAGCTCAGGACAACAATAGTTTTCGAATGATATAAAAAAATGCGTCAAAAACGGCTAGTTAAAAAGTCGAAATTTGTCTGAAGAAAAAAAAACCCACCCCGAGCACAAATATTCCGTTACTTTCGTATCGAAAGTCGGAACAACAAGACTGCTCGTATCAAGGCGAAACATTGAATGTTCCGACTTCTTTTTAAGGTTTATGGAGCAGTAATAACATTAAAAAAGTTAAAAGGTAATAAAAGCAAATGAAATTAAAGTTTTTTTTTTAAATCATCCCCCCACACGCCATATAAAGTAGAGAAGGATGAATTTCGCTATTTGTAACAAATCAATTATTGCAAATCAGCGTCTATCAACCACCATCTAAAAACGATTTCTAAGGCCGATTAAATCTCCGCTTACACGTTAATAGCGCGAAATATATCGCGCGTTAAAAGTCCCAAATTGGCCAAATTGACCATCATTAAACCCCCATAATTTTGCGAAAAAAGATCACAGGTAAAATATCCGTTCGAATTTAAGCTCAGGACGAACAAACTTTTCGAATGATATTTTAAAATTTTGTCAAAAATGGCTAGTTAACAAATCGAAATTTGTCTGAAGAAAAAAACCAACCCGAGCTCAAATATTCCGCAAAATGGCTAGTTAAAAAGTCGTAATTTGTCTGAAGAAAAAAAAAACCACCCCGAGCTGAAATATTCAATAAAGTGATCGATTTTGCTCCTATTAGTAAATCAATTATGGCACATAAGCTTCCCTGAATCAATTTGGAACGATTTCTAAGACGGTTTAAACGTCGTTTACGCGTTAATAGCGCAAAATATATTGCGCGTTGATTGTCCCAAAACCCAAAATGTGGCCAAAATGGCAATTTTTACATTACGAGGCCAAACTGTGCACTGGATAGGAGCACAATTGTTTTTGCCTGTATGTTCCTGGATTCCAGAGACAAGTCCTTAAACATGTCAAAATTTTGTCGGAACGATCAAAGAGAAAGAAAGAACAAAAGAAGAACAAAGGGAGCGTCCTTGTTGCGGAATCCGCTTACAATGCACAAAATGCACAGTTTGGCCACGTAATGTAAACTCTCATAACTTTACCAAAAATGATCACAGGTGAAATATTTTGTCAAGTTTAAGCTCAAGATGAAAATACCTTTTGAGTGATAAGAAAATTTTGTCAAAAATGGCTAGTTAAAAAGTCAAAATTGTCTGAAGAAAAAACACCACCCGAGCACAAATATTCCGTTACTTTCGCTACGAAAGTCGGAACAAAAATAAACCGTGACGTGCATATTTCAATGATCAGTTTATATCGAACAAAACTTACTACTCCGGAAAAAAAGTTGTCATCATATTTTCTCATTCAAGTTTCGTTTCAAAATCTGGAGGTTTATCCAAAAAACTTTTACGATCTGTAATTTTGCAAAACCTGTTTAAAATTGACCAGCTGCATCTAAATCTACGCATATCAGATTTTTGAACGTATCTGGAAAAGGTTGGCAAATCAACTTCATCTGCTTTTATAATTAGGGATAATTTCTGAACTTTTTTCGCAAGATCGCAACACTCCGAGAAAATCAAATACTCCCTTTGATTAGATTTGCGTCCTTATCCCCCCCCCCCCCCGACGTTAGGTCAACATGAAAAAACACTCATCATGTACTTCTGATTAGAAATGAAGGCTGATATAATGAATTAGATACTGATGCTACATCAGAAATTGATGTTCGCAAATGTCTTCATTTGTCACCTTATTATTCAGATTCACGGTTGAATTATTAATACATGTCAAGTATTTTTCAACAGGAACAGGTAACTTTGTCACTTTTTCACCCTTCTTAAGTATGTTGTACATGTATCTTTGTTTCTGTATTTGCTGGACGGATCAAATGTATTTGCTAAGCACAAAAAATACAATAGCTACTACTTCTAAGTCCAAAATTGACTGTCTTATTGAAAATACTTGGAAATGATACATGACATTTTGCTGGAAAAGTCTGTTGGGTTTTTTATATGAAGGAAGTCGTGGTAGTTAGCGTCAATTTTAAATGACGGAAAAAAGAACTCCGTTCTTTTGGCTTCCGTTCTTTTTGTTCCGACCATTGAAAATGGGGAGAACCTTTTTTTCGTGTGTGTTATAGTTTTTTTTCCTTAAATATCCACGCAAAATCAGCTGCCACAAATAATCACCGAACTGGGTTGATTGACATATGGTATTAAAGCCCTTTCAGTCGTGATTCCAACGACATTTAAAAAATGAAGAAAGTTTTCCCAGTTTCGAGAAAAAGCGGTTTGAAATTTTTGATTTTTCGTCTATTTTCGAGCGAGCTTACATCAGCTTATTTATGCTTAATTTAAGCCTTGAAAACTTAGTTTTACTCATATGAAATTAGTTTTCGGAGATTTTATCTTCATCTTAGTAATCAAAAATTTGAGGGAAAAAAATTGAAAAATTGAAGAAAAAAATTTGGTTTTCTTGTTATTTGTCTTCAAAAATTGTTTTACAATTTACATATTTTACAATGGCTGAAGAAAATGTCTAAACTCTACTTTTTCGCTCAGATCGCTTTATCACACACGACACTAATTTGGAAAAATATTTTGTTGTAATTGTTTAAGGCTGGTCGGAACATTCTGTGATACTTGCACAGTATCCGGCTATCCTTGTTACCATTTTTCCGTTATCACAGTTTTAGCTCTTTTTCTCTTTAAATAAAAATGGCCGAAGTATTTTTCCTTTTACAAATTTTGGACGCAAATATGAATAAATCTTTCACTATTTGTCTTAAAAAGGACAAAGCAACATGTTCAGAAAAATTAATTAAGACCTGGACATACTTGTTTGTTAAAATTTGCGAAAGGTACTAATGCGGAAGATAGTGCTGATTTATCAAAACGTCAAAAAACTAGACTATTCTCAAGTTTATGGTGGTTTCCAAGTCAAAATTTCACAGCAGCCGATTGAGCAAAGGAGATTCCTACAGCCCATTCTTTCGATTAAACCCACAACCTCAGGTTCATATTGGCGAAAGTGAACAAGGTCAAAAACTCAGTCAAAAAGACTCTTTATAATTGAAACTTTCCAGGGCCTTTGGGAAAAGGGTATTTTAAAATGAGTGTAGCAGAACATGATGACACGCAGAAAGGAGCTCTATTTTCCATTGGTGTCATTTTGATGAAGTACGGTGAACATCGGTGGTTTTAGGAAACAATGAAGAAACTTCTCATTTTAGGAAACTTCTCATTTTTCCCATGTCTTTTAGGAAACTTCTCATTTTTCCCATGTCTTTAGCGGATTCCTTTCAGTAGTTCGAGGTGAGCCCTTTATGCATGGAAGTTTCTCATGACCTGTTTTTTTTTCAATCAGTTTTTTTAGATTTGGCAGAGTCGTTTTCGAGTAAATTGAAGTTTCCAAAAAACTGTGAACATTTCAAAAGAATGATTTCCCACTAGATCCGTTTATGCAAGCTGCTTTTTTGTTGGAATCGTTAACGAACCGTAGAATTGGCTGAATGGTTTTCGAAAAGATGGAAAAAAGTTCAAAAATTGGGTCGAAAGTTCCTCTGCAAGATGAAAATACTAGCATTATATTCAGGCACGCAGAGGAGATGCTGTTTTCCCCATTGATGTTGATTCGGTTAAAATCGACCTGATGGGTGTTGCAAAAGAGGAAAACACTTGAGGAAGGTGAAACACTTTCCAAAGCTTCTCAAAAAAATAGAATACAACATAGAAAACAATCCAAAACACTTTCATAATACCAGATATAATTTAGCAAGAATTTGTTGAAATTGCAAACTTCTATTACTTCTATTAGAAGTCAAAATAGTTTTTTTGTTCAATTTATCAACCCTCCCCTAAATGGACCAAGTTAAGATCTTTAACCTGGTTAATTTGGGAACGTTTTGCTTAGCGCTCGCTGCACGTGAAATACGCAATTTTTTATTAATGGAAAGTTCCATTATATTACCAAGTTAGCACATTGAATCACAAACTAGACAAGCATTTAGGCTTAAATGAAATGAAGAGCCTTGATTGTGATCCGTATTGATTCAGGTCCTTTGCACTCGCTCGACGGAATCAAAGCCAATTTAGTAATCTCGACTTATGATTCGACTTCACCGGACTCCGTTCAGCTTTTCCCAACACTGCTCAAAAACATTTGGGAGATTGTTTTTCAATCGGATATAAAGAAACAAAAAAATCCTGACATGAAACGAGCAGAAAACCAACGGAAAAAGTCCAATCGTTTCGCTCCTCAATCCATCGAGATCTCGATTTGAAATGTTTAGTAAAGGTTTTTGGCAATTTCTCTATCTATAAAAATGATTGATCAGAGTTTAAGAGCCATAAGTTAAACCAAGATTTGCTGACTGACTCTATTACTCAATTTTAACGTTTATATTTCATTGAGATCCTAGATTTTTTTTGAAATATACAGTATTTGAGTGCAGCGCGTGCCAAAACATTTGCCTGAGATGTGGTAAAAATATCATATATAAATCAACAATAAAATTAAATATTTTGTCATATTTCCTCGTTAATCATTTTCCGTCGATATTTTTAGGGTGAACTAAGCTTGCCCATCTCATTTTTTTCTTCTACTCTGTTGTTTGTGCTTAAGAAAAGTAAGATATTCAGTAATGTTTTTTTTTCATCTCTAGAGACACTTTGATAAAACTTAAGTGCTATTTCTGATTCAAAAGTGCGACGTCTGGAGTTAATTTTGGTTTCAAAAAAATTAATGTGCATTTTGAAGAAAGTCACGAAACATTCGAGTCATTGGTGGTTTTTCTCTACGCAATTTTTGCATTTTAATTGGCTAGTCTTTTTTCTTCTAGACGTTTTTCTTCTATCATTTGAAAATTACTGAAAATCAATTAAACCAATTTTTACAGCGGAAAAAAATCAATTCTACTACCTAAAAATCAATTCTACTACCCAAGATTTTGCAAAGTATTCAAATCCATCAAACTCTCAACAAATTTGATTTGACATAACTATTTTGAAAAATGAGAGAGAAGTTGGAATATAATCTGAATATGATCATTGAAATTGAATATGCAAAAAAATGGTAAAAAATCAATACCAATCGATTTTAAACAATTTGCTTGTTACTTAAATCCGTATTTTAAAAAACAAAACATTGAAATTGATTTTATAAGCTGCATTTTTGTATCAAACGAATTCGATTATTAACCGATTCAAACTTTTTTTGGTCTTTTCTCCATGATCTGTATTAATATGATTGTACCCCAATACTTGTCGCTAAGGGTGATGTCATTTTTTTGTTTAAAATGCGGTTGGTAAATTTGGCTTTTTAGCTAATTCATGATAACTATGGCCCGATATATTTTGAACTTTTGAAGCGAAAGAAATTTTGATTCGAGCGCAGTCTTGATTCAATTTTTTCTAACTGCCTTGCTCCCACTCAACCACAAGTACGAACAAGACTGCTCGTATCAGGGCGAAGCCCTGAATGTTCTAACTGCCTTTTAAGGTTTTATGGAGCAGTAATAACATCAAAAAACTAACTGTAATAAAAATAAAATGAAATTTTTTTTTCTGAAATTAAAATTTTTTATGAAAATCATCCCCCCACACGCCATATAAAGTACAAAAGGATAAATTTTGCTCCTTGTAACAAATCAATTATGGCAAATAAGCTTCTTTCAACCAATTTGGAACAATTTTAAGACGGATTAACTTTCTCCGCTCACGCGTTAATAGCGCGAAATATATCGCGAGTTAATTGTCCCAAATTGGCCAAAATGGCAATCTTTAAACCCCCATAACTTTACAAAAAATGATCACATGTAAAATATCTTTTCACATTTGGGCTCAGGACAACAATAGCTTTCGAATGATATAAAAATATTCCGTCAAAAATGGCTAGTTAAGAAGTCGAAATTTGTCTGAAGAAAAAAAACCCACCCCGAGCACAAATATTCCGTTACGTTCGTATCGAAAGTCGGAACAATAAGTGATAAATAACCCGAATCTCGAGGAAAAAATTGAAATATTCATATTAGGTCAGTTTGCTCTTATTTTCTTGCATTTAGATTTCCATTAAAATTCGGTGCTATTTTGTTCATCTTATGTTCATTTTTCACTATCGTAATTTCAATAGTTTTTGTCAATTTAAAACCGTCAAGTTTGAATAATCTTTCAGATTAATATTAATAAATCCCTATGTAAAAATTCAAATAAAAGCAAAATAGATAAACTTTTGTTCTGTATTTTCAATTTTAAGTTTTTTTTGTCAATTTTTTGGTGGAATTTTTAAAATCTCAAAAATATCTATTCTGAGCTTAAACTTCGAAAACAAATATTTCATCTGCAATTACTTTTGTAAAAATTATGAGGGTTTGTAAAGGCCCAGAATGGTCATTTTAGACAAGTATTGATGAATCGATTATGATCTATTGACGGAAAAGCGTCTATTTATTCCGGCTCTATAATCATTCCAAACTGAATTGAGTCAAGCTAGTTGTTCATATTGCAACGTTTTTGGACGCTGATAAAATCTCTATGTACTTATCACAGTCTGGGGAGAACAACTTCAAAAACTTTGAAAAAAATAACTTTCGAAAACCAAAAACCATTTAATAGAGGCTTACATTCATTCCAAAATCTTGTTTGCAGCTAGTTACATTAAATTGTAGGAATTAAGTCTCCTTGATATGAAACTGAATATTTTTCCAGCTAGGTTTATTCACCGTCTAAATTGTGCGTCGGTTATGGAAAATAGGAACAGTCACTTGCTTTCATTATTAACGCAAATCGGCCAAAGTCTAAGTTATACATGAAATGATTTTCAATGCTATTTTCAAAAGACAGGAATAAGGAAAACTTCTTTTATCGGCATACAATCACTGTACTCAAAACCGAATAGCCATAATTGTTCCGACTTTCGAAGAAGACGGAATATTTATGCTCTGTTTGGTTTTTTTTATTCAATCAATATTCAATGATCGAAACAATAGTTTTCAGCAAAACATTTTATACCCCATTGAAGATATCGACTTCTTGAGTTCAAATATAAACAAGACTGCTCGTATCAGGGCGAAGCCCTGATAGTTCCGACTGCCTTTTAAGGTCTAGGGAGCATTAATAAGATGAAAAATTTCAAAGTAATAAAAAAAAATTTGAAAAAATTTGAGATTTTATGTAAAAACATCCCCCCACACAACATTTTAAGTACAAAGCGATAGATTTTGCGCCTATTAACAAATCAATTATGGCATATAAGCTTCCTTGAACTAATTTGGAACGATTTCTAAAGACGGATTAAATCTCGCTTACGCGTTAATAGCGCGAAATTTATCGCGCGTTAATTGTCCCAAATTGGCCAAAATGGCAATCTTTAAACCCCCATAACTTTACGAAAAATGATCACAGGTGAAATATCTTTTCAAATTTGAGCTCAGGACAACAATAGCTTTCGAATGATATAAAAAAAATTGCGTCAAAAATGGCTAGTTAAAAAGTCGAAATTTGTCTGAAGAAAAAAAAACCCACCCCGAGCACAAATATTCCGTTACTTTCGTATCGAAAGTCGGAACAAAAAGATATTATTTTTTGTATAGTTCTGGGGGTTTGAAAATTGCTATTTTGGCCATTTTCTGGACTAAATTATGTGCGCTTTAATGAGTTTATTCATGTCGCTGAGAGCGTAACGCGAACTATTTATGCGTGGCGAATTATCCCGCACAACAAAATGTTTTTTTTTAAATTGGATTGAGGCTAGCTAATTTGTCGTATTAATTTCGTACGACTCAAAATTTTATTCTTTGTTTTTGTCCCAAATGTATAGGTATTCCATTTGATTGGAACTGCCAAAATATATAGACCATTCGATATGAATTAAGCGAAAGTCGGAACATTCAGGGCTTTGCCCTGATATACGAGCAGTCTTCTTATACTTTTCTGCCATTTGATAAAATCACCACCCAATGGTCCCTCATTTGATACACTGTTTTATGACACTCAGTAATAGCCAAAATTTTTCATTGTTTTTTTTGCTGCGAACACGTTTTGAGAGTGAAAAGCAAGCCAAACTGAGAACGAACTAAAAAGCATTTCTCTGCGTTAAAAAATTGAAATTAACCATTCTTGATTCGGAAAATTTAGCAAAATCCAACATTACGAGGTCAAACTGTGCTTAGGATATGTGCACGATTTGGCGTCTGTAAGTTACTGGAAGTCCAGAGAAAAGTCTTTAAACATGATCCAAAATGTGAGTGTAATGTTTGGTTGATGAGTTTTTCAAAAAAACAACGAAGTTTTCCAATTTTTTTGAAACCATCCCCCACATAAAGTATTGAAAGACCAAGTAGCCCACCTTTAATTCAATTTTGACTATATCCAATTGAGACTCAGGGCGATAAACTGGGGAGGGATAAACGTGAAACGTGAGAAGGTTAGATTAGTAAGTTGGTGCGGCGGTTAGCGGGGTGTGTGTGGGGAGGGGGCCCGGCACGATGTTTGAGTGGAATGGGGTGTGGTGGGGGTTTGAAATGGAGAGTGCTTGCTGTAGAAGGAAGATTGGGGGTGTGAAATTTAGGGGAAGGGGAGCACACGTGGTTGAAAAAGATTGTTCGGGTTTTAGTTTGTTTGGTTCGTGGGGCATAACGCTCCAAAAAGGAGTTTAAAAAAAATATATGCAAAAAAAAGATCAACTTTCATGGATTTTATGAACAAAAAAAATCGATTGTAATAAAAAACTGTTTACAATAGAATATGAAGGGCTATAATGGACTTTTTAATTTAATAAAATCGAATAAGGTTTGATGGGCATGAAAATCAAATATATGGGTTTCTGCCATAATAATGCACTAAAATTAATGTTTCCCATAAAACTCTAGTGCTGGGTGGGCGCGTTTATGATTCAAATTGTCGAAATGGACAAACTTTGAATACCCATAAATGTGCGAAAAATAATCGCAGGTAAAATATCTTTTTCAATTTGAGCTCAACACCGCAAAATTCTCTGGATGATGTGAAAAACCCATTTGAAAATTGCTAGTTAAAGGCTCAAAATTAGTCGGAAAAAAATACCCCAAGCCGAAAAGTTTCTGTCAATTTCTTCGGAGGGCGGAACAAAAGCAAGGAGCTTTCAAAATTTGCATTTTCAAAATTATAAGAGCTTTAATCAGAGTTTTATCGTGTTGTGTATAATTTATTTTATGGGTTTCACAAATTAAATTCAAGGCTTGCCTTGTTTTATTTACCGTTCAAGACAATAACAGAAACCCTCCAGTCCAGTTATCTAGCAGTTTTTTTTTATTTGAAAAAATGAATAGGCAGTGGAATCTGAAACTTCTGTTTGTAAACAAAAACTAGTAAATGATAGCGAATCTTTCAAAGAACCAGTGTGAAATAAAACCTGGCGGAATCAAGAGAAATCGTTATTTTTACTTGGAATTGGATCAGACTTTTCCAGCTTTGTTACACGCTAAACTCAAATAGAGATAAATTGAAATCTACTTTTGAATGCTCGCTGGATGATTTGTCGTTTCACCAGTATGCCGTTTTATACGTCCTCACCCCGATTTCACGAATAATTTAATTGAGGACTAGACAAAAAATGGTATGCTTCAAATCACATTGATTGAAGTCTGGTGAGTTTTCAAAACAACGAATAATTTTTTTTCAAATATTTTTTTTCGCAGCACATCGCTTACACATTGTTCGGATTACGATTGCAATGGTTTTAATAAAAAAATGTGGCTCAGCCGCAACATTTTATTGTTTCGGAAAAAAATTTATTGTTACAATAATTGAAAAAATATATTTATTTGTGCTCCATTTAGTTTTTTTCTCTAGGCAAATTTCGACTTTTTAGCTATCACTTTTGTAATGGAATTTTTTCATCATCTGTCAGTTATTGATCTCCTGACCTCAAAATTAAAAAATTATTTTTTATGATGATTTTTTGTAAAGTTGAAGTAATGGTGGTTTAAAAGATTGTCAATTTAACCAATTTGGGATAAGTAACGCGCAATGAATTTCGTGCTTTTACAGCGTGAGCAGTTATTAGATCCGTCTTAAAAGTTGGTCCTAATTGGATTGAAGCAAGCTTTTTGGTCTATCCGATATATTGCTATATCTTTAACAAATATCTTAATTTAAGCTACTCTGTACGAAGTAAATTGCAGTCGAAACAATCAGGAATTTGCCTTGATACGAGCAGTCTAGTTTAATTTTGTATTATCATTACAACATTGCACCTCCGGTACTATAGTACAGATAGAACTATGGAACAGAGATAAAGCTATTAAGATTTAATTTTTCACCACCCTCCCAGTTGTTTAATAATCTAACTATTTTCAAAGAAAAAGGCGGAACATTTGTGATTGGGGTGTTTGTTCTCCAGAAAAATTTCGACTTCTTAGCTAGCAATTTTTGACGCAATTTTTTAAAACCGTTGAAAGACATTGTTGTCTTTAGCTCAAAATAAAAAAGTTATTTCACTTTTGATCAGTTTTTTGTACAGTTAGTAGGGTTTAAAGATTGCCATTTGAATATATTTTGTGCTATTAGCGCGTAAGCGGAGATCAAATTTGTCTTAGAAAGCATTCCAATTTAAGTTGATACTTTTTGGTCTATATAAAACTTAGCTATATACAAAATAGATCACTTTGTGCATAACATAGCGTGTAGGGGTATAATTATCCAAAACTTCAAAAAATTATTTTGCCATTTTTCTCTCTCTTTTTTACTTTTTCATCAGTTATTTTAATTTCAATTTCTCCGTAGAAGTCAAAATGAATTAAGACGAGGTCGGAATATGCAGGGTTTCGACCTCATACGAGCAGTCTGCTTTCATATGTTTTGCTTTAGACTGGACTTCACGGTGATGCCTATAATGAACAGCCTCTTGGCTATTGAATGCGATTCAAAAAGTAGTCAAGACAAAATTTGCTTGGCTCGAGTTCGAGTTTTCACAAAATTTTTAAAGAGGAAAACTAATATGATTTCCTAAAAGTTTGACAAACATTTGACAAAAGAAATTAGTAAAGCTTGATTTTGAATGGTATTTTCAGTTGTTACAATTTTTTGCGACCCTATTTTTTTGTATCCTAATGATTTTGATGCATTTCTTGGAACAAATTTCCGTATGCTAGAAAAATTTTCGAATGTCAATATTTATTAAGCTTTGCTCAAAGACGTATGATCCAATTGTCTTAATCTGATAAAAATTCAGTAGGTCCCTACTAATTAGATTGAGCAACGGGTACTGTCATTTGATGCTGTTCAAGTTTGTTCTTGACTTTTTTATTTGATGCCTAATTCAAGAAAAATCGGTTTAATGGATCTAAAATTAAATTGCCCAATTTTTTGTTTTCCGCTTCTGCTAAAATGACGTAAGCTAAAAAAAATATATAAAGTTCGAGGTGATTTCCTACCTCTTAAGATTTCTGTTTTGATGTCATCCCTCATTTAGTTTTATTTTATTACATCCATTTTCGGCTTTATTGATAGGTAAATTTTTCCCGAACAGCCGTGTTGCTACCAATGATACCGCGAATTCTCGCAAAAAAGACAACGCAAAAGCAAAATTTGAGGAGAGAGACAACTCGCAAAGTTTGGATATTTAATTATAATTTTAAAAATTTGGCTTACGGTCTTCGGTGGGATAAACGACTCTAGATAACCGGCTCTTAATTTTGTATAAAGGCTGACCCTCTGCTGACAAGCTTGCAACACGTTGGCCCGACTGCTGCGGTGAGTTTTTTGCAAAATTGTTTTTTTATTGCAAGTTGTAATTTATTGCGAGTTGGCTTTTATTTAGAGTTGTTTTTTATTGTGCGTTGTTGCATTACGGCCATCAACTATTAATTTTGAGCCGCCAGCGCGCCGAAACATAACTTTGGAGAAATAAAAACAATTTTGAGTTCTCATAAAAGTGCTTTCAACATAGAAGTGTTTGGGTCTTTGCTGTTTCGAAAAGAAAAACTTGGTCTAGAAAAGCTTGGTTTAAATCCTAAAGCCTGTTGAAAGAACAATTTCTTAGCAGTTAAGGTTTTGAAGACTGCCCTGCAAGAAAAATTAGATTCGATCTCGCAGACGCGCTCTTTGTTGTTCTGATTTTCGTAACGAAAGTAGCGGAATATTTGTGCGCGGGTTTTTTTTTTTTTCTACAGACAAAATTTCGACTTTTAGCTAGCCATTTTTGATCGATTTTTTTTATGTCAACAAAAAAATATTGTTGTCCTAGGCTTAAATTTGAAAAAATATTTCATCTGTGATAATCTTTCGTAAAATTATCGGGTTGAAAGATTGCTATTAATGCCAACTTGGGACAATTAACGCTCGATAGATTTCGCGTTATTAACGTGTAAGCGGAAATTTAAACCGTCTTGAAAACAGTTAAAAATTGTTTGAAGGAATCTTAATTGCCATAATTTCTATCAATTTTTACTTCATTTGTCGTGTGGGGAGATGATTTTCACAAAAAAACTCAATTTTTTTCTTCATTTTTTCTAATAGAAAACTTTTTCATATTATTACTCATTCATACACCTTAAAAAGCAGTTGGAACCTTCAGGGCTTCGCCCTGATACGAGATGTCTTTTTCAAGATATAACTTCATCTCTTGCTGCGATAAAGCTCCTATAAAAATCAATTTAGGTCTAACTGTATTGTTTAATTGAAGCTGTGATGGTTTTAAAAGAGCGTGAACTTTGTTAGAGTTTGTTTTTCCGACTTTCATAACAAAAGTAACGGAATATTTGTGCTCGAAGTGGTTTTTTCTCCGGACAAATTTCGACTTTTTAACTAGACATTTTTGACGGGAATTTTTTTTGAACATTCAAAATCTATTGATGTCCTGAGCACAAATTTGAAAAAATGTATCACCTGTAACTTTTTTTCGTTACGTTATGGGGGTTCAAATATTGCTATTTTGGTCAATTTCTGAAAATCAAAGCGCATTATAATTCGCTCTATTAACGCGTAGGCGGATAATCAATCCGTCTTAAAAATTTTTCCAAATAAATTGAAGGAAGCTTATTCGCCATAAATGATTTGTTAATGGGCGCAGAACTTATCACTCTGCACTTTATGTGGCGTACAGGGGGGGGGGGGGGGGGGGGGGGTGGGCTTATTGTAATTGATTCTCACTAAAAATATCCTTTTCTACTTTTTTTTCAATTTTACATATTATTACACCTTTCAAAGACCATAAAACGCAGTCGGAAGGAACCTTCAGGGCTTCGCCCTGATACGAGCAGTGTTGTTCAAGATATAAATTCATCTCTTGTAGCAATAAATCTCTTATAAAAATAAATAAATTTAGCTGTAATTGTATTTTTCTTTTGAGGTTGTGGTGATTTTAAAAGAGCGTGAACTTTGTTAGAGTTTGTTGTTCTGACTTTCATAACAAAAGTAACGGAATATTTGTGCTCGGAATGATTTTTTTTCTTCAGACAAGTTTCGACTTTTTATCTTTTTGACGGATTTTTTTGCATGTCATTCAAACAGTAATTTTTTGCTGAGCTTAAAAAAAATATATTTTAACAGTTGTCAATTTTCTCAAAATTATGGGGGTATAAAAACTACCATTTTGGCAATTTGAGAGAATTAACGCGGTATTTTTCGCGCATTTAACTCGTCAGCGGAGATTTAATCTGTCCTAAAAATAATTGCAACAAGCTTATTTGCCATAATTGATTGGTTAATAGGAGCAAAATCTATCATTTTGTACTCTATATGACGAATGGGGCGATGAATTTTACAAAAAGCTCAAATTTTTTTTCCTTTTAATTTGTTGCACTGAATTTTTTCATGTTATTACTGCTTCATAGACCTTAAAAAGCGGTCGAAACATTCAATGCTCCTCTCTGGTACGAGCAGTCTTAAATCAACATTGTGCGAAAACTTTTTAAGGATCATGTAAAACAGAATTGAGGAGAAAAAAGAACTTGATACCACCAATGCTGTTGACTGGTTTAATCTCAACAGCCTCGAAGTCAAAGAACTGGGAGTCACATATTGAAACGGAAGTCATCAGCCAATGCAGATCTGGAGAGCTGGATGGCTACAAGCCCTCGCAAACTAACATGACATGACACAAAGGAAACTGGAAAGACAACTCGAAATGGTCGAGTATAGTCAGATCACGATACCCGACTCAGTCCACTTGGGCGATCCTGTTGGTGGCTATGTGGAGATGATCAAGGCACTGAACTCAGCGAGAGGTCACCTGATGGAGCATGGAATGAATGAAAGCCATTCAAGAACATTTGCTAGAGTTAGTGAAAGGTTTTAGTTTGAAACGAAAAAAAATATGGCACGTTAATGTCATCTGAAGCAAGAGAGAAGGGTTTGGAACAGCTAGTGAAGATTTCCTGGAGGGTCGACTTCCACAAATAGTTTGCTACGTCCATGAACACACCATCACCAGTAGCGGTATATCTGGCTAACCCGTGCGTGAGAACAGAGCTGTAAGTGCGACTCTCATGGTGTCTGATGGCAATCAAAAGGACGGAGCCTGAACCCAGTAATGATTCGAGAAAATCTTCTTATCCATATCGAGAAAAATCCAAGTTTCACCCCTGATTAAAATTATATATTTTTTTGTCAAATTTATGAGATTTCTTTGCGTCTCAATTTATACTGCTCCCTCTGAAGTGTATGACTATTTTCTCGCTCATATTCTTTTCTACCCAGATTAGTAAAAGAGCTAAAAATCATTTTTCGTTTTTTTTTTAGTTTAACTTGTTTCTAATTGCTAAACTGGAATTTTCAAACTTGACATTGAAAATTTTTCTGAACTTTTGAAAATTCAAGTTTCGTAATTAGAAAAAAGTTGAACTAAGAAAATGAACAAAAAATGACTTATATATAGCGAGAAAATGGTCATACATTTCAGAAGTAGCAGTATAAATTGAGACGCAAAAAATCCTATAAAATTGACAAAAAATATATAACTTTAATCAGGGGTGAATCTTGGATTTTTCTCGAGGGGATAAGAAGATTTTTAAAAAAATGGTCGATGAAAGTGTTCTACGGAGCTTTCCAAAAACAAAATAAGGACAAGGTTTTCTGTTCCGCAGGCAAATATCTAAAAAAAAAATAAAACAAAAAATCAGATCAATTTTGGGATCGGTCGGTCGAAAATGGATGTCGTAAAAGTAGCAACGGGGTGGTCCTATGGGTGCTGAAAGGGTCCGCACACTGATTTTAATGGTATCAAGGAAAAATTTAATATTTGAACTAGATTGCTGATGTTTTTTTCTATCTAAATCTAAAAATTTTCTATTTAAATCGATCGAACTGCTTATTTTTTTTTTGAAGTTCTGCTGATCAAATCAAAAATCCGAGCAGAAATATTGAGATTACTTAAGCACCAATTTTACCTTATTTAAGTCTTCGAATGAACGTTTTTTTTTACTTTTCAATTAATAAGTTCATTACTATCAGTTTTGTCAACATGGGATGGCATCATAGTTTTTACCGACCAAGATAAACAAGCGACTTGGCTCATGTTTTAGGCCTGAAAAACAGTGTGACATATGATCAACATTTGGCGATATAACAGTGACGAAGTTCGCAGCCCACTTCTGGACTCTTTTTTTTTCTAATCACTGTTATCTGAAAATACCTCTTGTTATAAATCCAATTACTTTGACGCACTTGCTTACTTTTGTATGGAGCATGCTTGATAGCGCATGATTATATGCGCTATAGGCTTGGCGGCCAAAAAAGTGAGCCATAAGTGCGTAGGAAGTATTTACAAAAGCAATTGCATGGATGGGGTTAAACTTGTTCCCCGTTCAATTTGTCTTTCATCCTTTGGGCCCGAAATAACTAGATTAGAAAAGTGAATAGGTCCCGAGAAGCGCCGAATAATGAAGTGTTTAATCTTCCCAGGGAATTAAATTGGTGGCCAGATTGAATTGATTGGGATTCAAATGGAAAAACATCATGTCTGGGCAGGCCAAGCGGTATTTGATGAAACTCTTCTTTCTTTAATACCAAGTCCTTTAAATTAAGTGAAATCAAAGACTAAAAGATCGAACTGCAGAAAAATGGTAGACAAATCAATAGCCTTGCGAGTGTCTTTTTAGTCTGCAATTGAAGCTTTATAATTAGAGAAATACATATTGATTCAAAAACCATTATTTCCCACTCAACGGATATTCTAGGAGACAATCTTAGTTATCACGAATAGGCTGCTCGTATCAGACTGAAGATTCTGACTCCTGTTTCAGGCCATTTTTTGGTCAAAAATTGATGCAAATATTTGACAAAAATAGCAAACATTTTGACTTTTGTTTCAAATTTTTCTTCAATTTAAAATGCTGGTTAAGGATCGAATTTGGTCCAGAGAAAAAAAAATCCCGAAGCACAAAATTTTGTATTTTTATCCGAAAATCAGAACAATAAGCCGTACTAAATAAAAATATTATAATGGATGTCGCTTATTGTTTTATTGTTTAAGTTAAGAAACCTTTGATAATCCTATGCTGCAAGGTAGCATTCTGTTTGTAAGACTATCGATTAAAATGAATGACTTTTTTTCTGCAGAAATTGACTTTTTCAGAACGTTTTTTTGGAAAACTTTTTCTCAAATCATCCAGAAAGTATCGTTTTATGTAAATTTATAGGGGTTTAAGTATTGGCAATTTGGCCACATCGGGTCAATTAACGAGCGAGTTATTTTGTGCTATTAACACGTAAGCAGAGTTAAGCGGATCAAAATGGGTATGTTTCGACCGGTTCGAACCAGATTAACTATGTTTCAACCAAATTGGCCGTGGGAAAATGACCTAAAGAAGATTGCGTTCGACTACGTTTCGGCAATACTTTATTTTCGACTTTGGGCTAGGTAATGTTTCGACCAAACTTTTTATTCGACTTTGTGCCGGACTATGCTTCGATCACATTTTGTGTTCGACTGTGATTCGATACAGTGCTTGACTAAGTTTTGACCATGTTTTAGACTAAGTTTTAAAGTTGTCCACGAATATTGGGTCGAACAAATTGCGAGTATTCGATCAAACTCTCTCGAAACATAAGTAGAACACCTAAAACGGGGTTTCACAAATAATCATTCAACGCCAGGAGCTAATAAAGCAACGGATCTAAAACTTCAAAAGGTGCAATTTTCAACAAAAATGTATCTATTTTGGTCAATTTTGGTTTAACCGAAAAATTTACTATGGTTTTCCAATCATTTCTTCTGGAACAACATTTCAAACAACAATTTAGGCGATCAAGCCAATTATAGAAATTTTTGAGAACAATACGCCTCGCAAAAATTGTTAATCTTTTGGTTGGGGTGTGATTTTTATGTAAAATTTCCCCATGGAACGTTCGATGGTAACATTATCACTGTTGAGCTAATTGAAACAATTAAGGGAGGAAAATGGTAACTTGATTGGAGAAATGATGTTCTGTTACAAGATTCGAACTTGATGTTTTTTTTCACAGAAATTGTTTGTCCAGCTCTCAAAAAACGAGCACTGCGTGTCTTTAACCAGCAACTTATTTGACCAGTTTCTACAAATTAAACGAGAAAAAGAAACTCCCCCTCTCCCCACCAATAAAACTTTATGATTTTGACATCTCAACCATACAAGTTACTGTTTTTTTTTGGTATTGTCTTGAGGAGGCAATATTGTTGAATAGATAATTGCTGAAAAAGTATCAGCTGGAACTTAGTTACTGATGACAATCTTAATAGTATTCATAACAATATTCAGTATAAAAAATCATAAACATAATAATCATAATCAGAATAATAAGCAAAAAATCGTAAGTGTCATTAAAAACATAAACATAATAATCGTAATAATAGCCACAATAATTATAATCATAATCATAATCATGCTGATAAAAAAACTCATTATAAAATTCATATTAATCATAATCATAATAATTATAATAATCGTTAAAACCTTGATAATAATATTCAAAATAATCATAATAATCAGCCCCGCATTTCAGAAAAATCAAAACAAATCGATTATAATGGATTTTCGAGGCCTTAAGTGTTGTTAATATAATTGATTACCATGTTACGTTTTGACATCCCAAATTGGACTGAAAATGGATTTAAATCCATTTTTTCTCGCCAAAACAAGTTGCATTATAATTCATTTGGAATCCATTATAATGGATTTTATAATAAGTAGGAAGTCATTTTAAAATGGATTTTTTTCCACTTTATTTTTGTTTCGCGCGTCGCAAGAATTTCTGCATTTATCAAATGAGTAATGCGGAAACTTTGGAAAGCGTGTGTACGGCTTAATTCATTTCTAAACCTCAACACAAATTGCAAAAATATTCCGTTAAGCTCTCCCCCAACCCCCTAAATTTTGCCCCTTTGATCCCCTTCAATCCCCCTAACATTTGCCCCTTTGCTCTCCCAACTAAACCCCCACCCCCCACTAGCTGAGCACCCACCCCCCCCCCCCCCTTCCCAGTTAAACACCCCCCTCCACCACCTGAAACACCACCTCCAACTTTACCCCCCCCCCCCCCACCCAAAGTTTCTAATAATTTAACAAAATTGTTGAAAGGATCAAAATTCAGTTTTTGAGTGACATAAAAAAGTAACAAAAACATCAAAGTTTTGTTTTTCATGGCAGAAAAAAATTAGAATGATCAACAAGTAACCAACGTAACCAACTTTAGTTTAAAACGTAAAAAAAGACTTTATGTGCGTTTAAATTCGCATCTCATTAAAGTGAAAAAAAAAATCGATTATAATTTAGTTTCATTGTCAGTGTCCACAAATGTGAAAAAAAATCAATTATAATGGATGAAAAAAGGTTTTCGTTGCCTCGAAAAGTAGTAAAATTATAATCCAATTTTAATTGATTATAATTGATTTTTTTTTTACTTTTGGGGACAGTGACAAGGAAAGTCAATTATAACCGATGTTTTTCCATGGAATCCAATGCGGATCTTAATCATCATGATCATAATAATAATCATAATAATGATCATAATCGTAAAAATAACAATCAGAATATCATAATGCTAAAAATCATAATATAATCATAATCATAATTATCATAATATACTAATCATAATCATATTAACTATAATCATAATAACAAAAACTGCTCGCCTATCAGGGCGAAGCCCTGAATGTTCCGACTGCACTTTAAGGCCATTTATGTTTTTGGTTGACAAATTGACAAAATAATCGAAAAGAGAAAAACAATTTTTTCCATGTTTTTGTTCAATTTAACCCCCCACTGGCTGAAGTGTATTAAAAAGCGGTGTATTTTGCGTATCTTCTTATAATAAGACCAAATAGTTAGCCTAACTCAGTTTGAAACGCATCGATCCCTCTCTTACGCATGTGATAAAAACGCGAAAATATCGCGCGTTAAATATCCCAAATTCACCAAATTAGCATTTATAAATTCTCCTAATATTACGAAAAATGATGGCTTCCATCGTGTTTTTTCTCGAAATTTGGATCAAAAAAATAATCGTGTTAATAATCATAATAATAAATATTAAACTGTTTTCAATCAGAAAATTTATTGAATTCTTAAAATGATGCTTTAGTAAATTTACAACTGCCTGCGAGATGACCATTGGATCTACTTAAGTTTCATTTTCAAAGGCTTCATTGTGATTTCTTCTATCGATCTCTGAATCATGTTTTTGAAATGTGCCTGAACCTGCCAAACTCAAACTGACTTTCAAATCAATATCGACCACTTCTCTAACTTAATATAGAGAAGAGCCACTCTTCTTTTGGGATAATTCAGCGGAAATTGGACTGATTATGAAAGGCCGCTAATCTCACGATATTCAAATTTGGACCTGGTTAATGTTAAAACCACACCGATCAATTTCGTAGAATTAAATTATTGTAGTCTGATAAGAGCTTTTACATCCGTTTTCATCCATTTTTTAATGAGTTTTGGTATTGAAGTCGAACATTTTGGGGGGAAAAGATTTAAAATAAAAAGTGACTTACCGATAGCGTGGGAGGGCTTTTTTGGCAGATCGCTTCCTTAAAAAAGTCAAAAAGTTTCCTTTGAAATACGGCTTACTTTCAGCCATTGAATTTTTGAATCGAATGCAAATGGTTGACTCCAGCATTGATCAAATGGAGTTACGAATTAATTGATCTGATCAAAAAAGAATTTCTGGCGTTCGTCGATCATAGTAATTTAAAAAAAACTTGGGAAGATGTATTATCATGATCTATCAAGCAAGGTTACGACCAATTTTTTAGTTTTTCGGTCTTAGGTTTTGTGTCACGCGCGATTAAAGGTACCGCAACAAACGATTGCTTGCAGCCATGAGTGGGAATTTGCTTGATAGGTTCCAGTCCTCATTCCGATTTCAAAAAGACATTTACAAAAAACACTCATTGTTGAAAAAACGTGTGATTGAAAAAAACACTAATTATTGTTCTTATATTAATCTATCTACCAATAGTTTTGCTAACCCTGGGTATTGACTGGTCACTCATAGCCCTCGCTAACACTATTTTTAAACGTTATTTTACCTTACCCATTTTAAAGTAATTCTTGAAAATGAACAAACGAAGCCAAACTGTGTATTTTGTGGAGCGTAAAGGTTTCTGCAACAATACGAGGCCAAGCTGTGTAATTTGTGAACAAGTTTTCTACATTTGCTGCTTTCTAAAAATTTTGTCGATTTATACCTAAGTCTCGTATACAACATGTCCTTAGCCATATGACATGATTAATCAATATTCATTTTTTTATCTCCCAAATCATTTTGAACCGCTAATTACGCATAAAAAAGAGATTTTTTCGGATCTTTTTGTTCGAGATGCATTACAACCACTTACTTGAAATTTTTAGTTTTTAAACGCTTAATTTCGAAAAAACGAAATTTTCGAACATTGATTCTTATCTGTAATTATGGCATAGAAAGACATTCAAAGTATTTTTGGCAATTTTTTTGAATTTTGGGAAAAATTTACCATCTTAAAACTTTTCTTACAAGACAGTTGTAAGATAGCAGAAACTTCCCACAAATCTAATTAAAAGTTCTAGGATAGTGGTACTTTTGATAGATGGTAAGCCCAGGCCGTTTTGACAATTTTGATTAAAAATATATTTGTTTAGATCTTAACATCTGATCTTGAATATCTGATCTTATGACTAAATACTTGTCGTTGCTACGTTTCGCAGAGGATCTATGAATGAATTTTCAGCCCATCTAAGCATCCGTTGCTCTTATTTACCAAAATTCCAGACTCATGTATTTTGTTGAGCGAAGCTTTTTGTTGCGGCTTAAGGTCAGTTTTTTGCGTCGAGACATCTCACGTGGTACAACTATTGCAGCCGACAATGGTCAGGCTGATGTAGACTTGAAGCTAGAGATGAAGAGAGAACTCGTCCTCTCACACTATCAATGCCATAGCTGGGGATCGATTACACAATCTGACTATCATAAATTAAGCGCCTTACCACTATGTTAAATGTCTCTTGCGGCAATTTCAGATAATTGAGTTAATTCTTTATAGGGGTGGCAATTCGTTACCAGGTACCCTAGGGCGGATTCTTAAAGAAATCCGTACTGTATTATCCTTCCCCAAATTGAGTTAAAGGGAATAAAATGTTGATTTTTTGTGAAATAACTCTGAGTTTCGCCAGATTTATTCAAATTCAAAGTTAATTCACATAAAGTTGCATATAAGTTGAAAAAACCAGTTTTATTTGTGCGTTTTTTTTGAAATGCTACTTTTTACAGAAATAGTTTTCAAAGTAAGTACGTGGCTACGGGGTAAATTCTACGGATGGTCACTTAGGGGGGAGATTGCCTAGTTAATGTTTCCTTCCTCCTCCTCATTCTGCATAATTGTACTTGCAAATTTCCTCGAGAAATTTCTAATTGATGTTAGAGATGGCTTGAAGGTTAACTAGGCTGTTTCAACGTAACTTGTCTTCAAACTCTTTCTCCAAATTTTCGCTTAATGTAAGGGAACCCAATAACAACGTTGATTTTCTTGCTCTGAAAAACCAGAGAACAGGTAAATGTCAACCTTGTGACACCTTTTATACGTTGTGATTATCTAAAAACAAATAGTTTGGTTTTTAAAGTAGATAATGAACTCACTTGATTTTTTTTCAAAACTATTTCACTTAACTAGTCTTACACTACCACCAACCGTTTTGGTAAGTGAGGGAAACAAAAGAGAGAAAAAGCACCTTCACTGTTGAACAAACACTGTCGTTTCAAAACAATTTCAAGCTAAGATTATCGGATATGAAAACTTTCAGAATACAGGATGGAAAAGCCTCCAGGGCTGGCTTACAATGATAAAAGCAGCTATGCTTTTATTTTTTGTGAAACTTCAGCTCAGTGCAACTCTATGTATACAATTAAGCTTAAACAACTCGATCAAATGATTGTCTCCTGCTTTTAAGCCTCGAACAAAAAAATCATTTGACGTCATGTCAAATAATGTTATCATAACGAAGATAGGGCACAATGATTGAATACGAGACATATATCAGATAAATATGTGAGCTAAAAGCTTTCTTGGGGTTCAGTTTTTTTTAAATATATCTTTCAACTTTTCAAGAGCGTTCTAGTTATTAAATGAATCGGCCGAAGACATTTCAGCTAATTTTTAAATAAGTTAGATTCGGAAAAAAAATAGATTTGGAAACTCTACCCTCTGTTGGCAAACTCGAAACACGTTTACTCGAAACACGTTAACGACTGTTAAATATTCAACTATTCAATATTTAAAGAAAAAACTCTAAATTTTGTTGTAAAGTTAATAATTATTCGCCAATTGAATTCATATTGCTAAATTGTCTGTGACTAATTTGACTGTAAACTTTTTGGCTGAACTGTCTGATTTTTATATCGGCTGATTGTCTTTGGCTGAAATGTCTAGACACGTTATCAAAAAAATACAGTGCCGATTTGAATTATCCGGCCAACAGAAAACTAAATTTGAAAATTTATATGCGTTCTTCTCAAATTGGGTTGAGATTAAATAAAAATTGAAGAGAACAAAAGTTGCTTTGATTTTTACCAAATATTTATAATGCAGTTTAACTTGCAAGTTTCAGGGCCGAAATTTTACCACAAAATGGGCTGTTTTGGCTTCTCTCAGTTAATCAAAATCTCATCAGTCAATTGATGAGCAAGTTGTGTCAAAGCCAAAAATTAAGAAAAGTTTTACCACCAAAAACTTTTGTATGCGATTATATTTTTGTTTGATGGCAACAAAAAATCAGTTTTACTTCATAAAACTCCAACTCTTTGCTTGAAAACAAAATTTTAGCATTTGAGCAGTTTTTTGGAAGCTATATAACTTGCGTATCAATTGACTCAAGATTGACTCGCATTTTTGGGTAAGATGTTGACCCTGCTAATCGCAAAACTATTTGCACTATCTTAATCCTGATAAAAATCAAAGCAACTTTTTTTCTCTTCATTTTTGTTTCATCTCAATCTAATTGAAAAAAAAGCGGTTAATTTTTGAAGCTTTGTTCATTTTGTTGCTTGGTTTAAATCACCAATAGCGCATCACATTATATTAACAAAGTTGGTTCAAAGTGATCAAACAAAAACCTATTGACTTTTGTATGAAAAAAAAAGTTTCTCAATTATGAATTTTTCTCCAGATTTTTTGATAAACCGTTTTTCTAGAAGACTGGAGTAACTTTTAACTTCTGAGATATTTTTTAGAAGTTTAAACAAATAATTTTAAAAGGCTTTGAAGACAGGTGCACTTATAAGATTTTTTCGAAAAAGTCAATTTGAAATTCTTTTTAACTCTAAATCTAATAAATTACCGAGGAAAGGATTGAAAAGAGTCATCTTAAAAAAATGAAAAGCACAGGGAATTGGGCGGGCTTTACAAAAAACAATCGTCTGAAATGTTGCACGAAAAAGTTCTGATTTTCGCTCTATTTATTGCAACTTCTCAACAGTAATTCGCTTTTTGTACACCCGTTTTGTAGTTTTTTTGGATGAATGGAGCGTCCTGCATATAAAAAAAATGAAAAAAAAAATTATATTGGATTTTTGTGGTCTCAAGTTTTGTCAATATAAAGGATTCCCATGTAAATGCTCTGACAATAAAATTGGGCTAAAACTGAATTTAAATCCAGTTTTTACCCGCTAAATAATGTTTTATAATTTATTTTATTTTTTTTTATGAAGATTCATATAACTAGTTGAAAAACGCAATTAAATTTTTTTTTTGTTCCGGCCACTTAAAATGAGAAAAAACTTTGTATTTGGGAGTGTTTTAGCTTTTTTCCATGCAAAATCAGGTGCCACAAATAATGATTGGACTGGGTTGTGGGATAAATCTTTT
Organism: Symsagittifera roscoffensis; assembly: GCF_963678635.1. NCBI lineage: Eukaryota > Metazoa > Xenacoelomorpha > Acoela > Convolutidae > Symsagittifera > Symsagittifera roscoffensis. The sequence continues at coordinate 44,607,411 of NC_087065.1, forward strand.
TCAATTCCTTAACATTTTGATTCAAATTACATATAAAAAATTCAGAAAAATTTTCCCAGTGTCGAAAAAAAATTTAAAACTTGGATTTTTTTACTTATTTCGGGCGAATAAATAGGCTTGCAATAGCTTATTTTAATTGCTTGAAAACTTAAAATTGCTTAATTTAAGCCGTAACAACATAGTTTTACTCGAGGAAAGTTTGTTTTTCAGTATTATAGGGCTTCTTTGGAATTAAAATCTTCAAAAATCCAAAACTGCAAAAAAAAAGAAACTTGAAAAATTTGGCTAATTTTTTGTTGATTTTTTTTGTTTTTCTAATATTTTTTTTAACAAAAATTGATTTTCAATTTGCTTATTTTACAAACACTGTCAAAAACTCTTGAGCTCTAGTTTTTCGTAAAGCTAAATGTTTGTTTAGAGGAATATTTTGTGCTATTTGCAACCGGCTATTCTTGTTTTCACTTTAATTTTGTTTTGCGTGCAGCAAAATTTTGCAAGATTTTGTGAATTTATCAAATTAGTAAGGCAGAAGTTCAGCAAGAGTATGGCCTACTCCATTTCTGAACCCAAACTTTCTCAAAATGCAAACTATTCTGGACTCTTTTTTCTTTCCCCCACCCACCTGCATTTTTTATAATTAAAATTACTGCTCACTTTTCCCAATTGTCATGAAAACTGACATGCAGATTAATTATGCCATGAAAACCATATTTGAGCTTCTTAATAAACCTTGTTTAACCACTCATTATACCATAAAATTGATGCTCGTGTGTGGTGGGTGAATGAAAAAGAGCCCTAAGCCGATAACTTCTCTCCCTTTGATGTTTGAATCTAACGTTTGAATCACACCCCCACCAGAACCAACCCCAACTGAACCACCACCCCACAACACCACCTGAAGTACCCCCCCCCCCCCACAACGTGAACCCACCACCCCCTCCCCCAGAACCCTCTCCCCTCCCCCAGTCTTCTGTTGGTTCTGTGGTTCAGGTAGGGGGGGGGGGGAGTTGGTTCAGGTGGGGAGTTGGATCAGGTTGGTTAAATCCAAGTAACAGTAACAGTAACAAAAATCAGAGTTCAGAGTTGGATAGAACAAAATTGAACCTGGACAACAAATAACCAACTTTAGTTTAAAACGAACGTAGAAAACACTTAGTGTGCGTTGAAATTCACATTTCAATGAAGTGGAAAAAAAAAACAATTACAATAGAGTTTTATTGTTTTTATCTATAAAAGTGAAAAATAATCGATTATAACTGATTTCCATTGAAATTAAACGCTTCAATAAATAATCCATTTTTTAATTGGTTATATAATCGATTATTTTTCCACTTTTATCCACAGAACTCCACAGCGGGATTTGAGAACTCAGGCAAACTGTGATTGACTTCGAGATTTTCATCCTATTAGATGTCCAGGTTTTTTTCGAGGCTGTTCAAGTTGTTAGTCCGAGTTCTAGCTCGGCAGCTTGAGAAAAATCCAATAATGGAATGGAGTTTTTGGAATGTTTCACAATATTGGCGCGTCCTCCTCTCTAAAAAATACTCTGTTATAGCGCCTTTAGAGCGTTTTATGGTTGGTAGGCCAAAAGTGATGTTCATTGATAAAATCAAAACGCGTGATGACTCCAGGAAGCGTTTGACCCCCCACGCTCTTTAAATCCAACTTCATTTGTAGACCTAATTAGTTGGACTAAACTTCAAGATGAGACGAATTAATCAGGTAATCTGAAAAACGGAAATATTCAGCAACAAGATTACGTCAGCTTAATTTTGAACAAGACAAGACTCTAAAAATTCAAATGAAGAAACTCAAAAAATTTTCGATTAAAAAACGTATAAAGTTCATTTTATTCATTTTGATTCGTATTCCAAAATTTTTTTCTTGAAAGTTTTGATTGAGAACTGCAATTTTGGAATACGTGTCACGGATGGATGTGTTTTAATACATTTCTAATTTTTAGGGACATCCTCAAATTGTAAGTGCAATTTCTGATCTGGGCGTTTTAGTCTTTTCCAAACCTCTAACGTTGGGCTACCATCAGAACAATGAAAAGGATTTCAAAATATTAAGGAAATTTTTTCATCTTATAAAAAAATTGCGGATTTAATCTGCGTGCAGCAATTGTTGCTTCAAAAAACAATTATCCCAATCAAAAAACTAAACGTTGAAAGATTTTTTCACAACGCCCAATTTAGCTTTTTGAACTTGACCCTGTGGAAGTAATTGAAGCGGATTTTCTGTGAGATTTTTTATCAATTTATTTCTGTTCAAACTTAAAAGCTGCATGTCAGTCTAAAAAATTAGACTGCTGTCTGAATTAAAGCAGAGCTTGGCGCTGTAGATCACCCTAGGTAGAAGCAATAAGACTGCTTGTATATCAGGGCAAAGCCCTGAATGTTCCGACTGCTTTTGAGGCCAATTGAAAATTTTTTTTTGCTTGAAAAAATGACACATAATTGAGAAAAAAGAAGAAATGTGTTTTTCAATTTTTCTTCATTTTTATCTCCCACACGTTATGCAAAACACTAAAGTTCTGTTCAGCGTCTCATATTTTAATAATTTGATTAAATTGCTGGCCTCAATTCAATTTGGAACGCATTAACTCGCTTCTTGTGCGTGTTATAAGTACGCAATATATATTGTACTTTAACTATCCCAAATTGGCTATATAAGCAATTTTCGAACGGCCGTAACTTTACGACAAATGATCACAGATGAAATATCTTTTTAAATTTGAGCTTACGATAACAAAATCTCTCAGGTGTTAGAGAAAAATCTGTCAAAAACGCTTAGTTAACAGGTCGAAAATTGACAGAAAAAAACCCACACCAAGCATAAATGTTCCGCACTTTCTTCGAAAATCGAAAAAATTAAATCAATCTGTTTACATAGAAATTCAAAGGGCCTGTTGTTCCGACTTATGAAGAAAACGGAAAATTTTTGCTTGGTGTATTTTTTTTATTCAGTCAATTTCTAGCGATCGAAATTATAGTTTTCAGCAAAAAGTTTTAATTCCATATTTGCGATATCGACTCCCTAAAATCAATTTCAAAATATATTTTACCTCCAATCATTTTTTTGCAAAGTTTTGGGGGATTGAAAATTGCCAATTAGGCCATGCTCTGGACTAATTTATGCGCTCTTTGTAGATTTTATCCATAATCCTCAAAGCGTAACTCGAATTATTTAATGTGGCCAGTTATACCGCACAACTAAAATGTTCCCAATTGAATTGAGGCTAGCTAATCGTCGTAATATTTTTCACACTTGATCTTTGATCTTGTCCAAAACTTATAGTTTTTAAATATTTTCTTTTGCCAGGACAATTCGATATGGATAAAAGGGCAGTCGGAACATTCAAGTCTTTGCTCTGATACGAGCAGTTTTGTTGTTCCAATTTTCCTAACAAAATTAAGGGAATATTTGTGCTCGGGGTGGGTTTTTTTCTTCAGACAAATTTCGACTTTTTAACTAATCATTTGTGACGGAATTTTTTTTTATATCACTCAAAAGTTATCGTTGTCTTAAGCCTAAATTTGAAAAGATATTTCAACTGTGAAGTTAAGTTATGGGGATTTAAAGATAGCCGTTTTGGCCAATTTGAGACAATCAACGCGCGATATATTTTGTGCTATTAGTGTGTAAGCGGAGACTTAATCCATTTTAGAAATCGTTCCAAATTGGTTCAAGGTAGCTTATATACCATAATTGATTTGTTAATAGGAGCAAAATCTGTCACTGTGTACTTAAAATAGCGTGTGGAGGATGAGTTTCACAAAAAATCTTAAGTTAAAAAAATCGTTGTATTTTATTACATTTTTTCATGTTATTACTGCTCCATAGATCTTAAAAGGCAGTCGGAACATTCAGGGCTTCGCCCTGATACGAGCAGCCATGTTTCACTTTTACGCCGGCACAAATATCAGTTGAGAAGAAACTCACTAAATAATTAGTTAGGTTTCGTACAAGAATAAATTTGATTGGTTTTGGCGGAATGGAGCTTTTGTGACACACCTTAATTAACACTTTGGAATCCATTTTCACTTTTTTACAAAGCTGAAATCGATTCTGAACGAAATGCTCTAGAGCCTAAGTACCAACGACTACAGATTCACACCTAATTGATCAGCGATTTTCGCTTCAATGAAAAAAAAACTCTTTTGTTTTTGTATTTATCTTGGAAACTAAACTGGGACCTAAGCTTTAATAAAAAAACTTTTAATTGAAAACCTTGTAAATTTAAGAAGAAAGTCGAATGAGTCCTTATGTTTTCTTTATGGTTCAGCTTCCCATTTAAAAAAGAAGATTTTTCATTTCACCTTTCGATGGCCGTAAGATTATGAACTCAAGCAAAGTAATTTCTAGATTCAATCCGTAATTACTTTTTTGTCTGAGTTGCTTGGTACGTATCAAATATTTCGAACTTTCCCATTTCAAATTATTATAAAACTTCCTGTTTTATCTTTTCAATTGTAAAAGATAGCTCAATTTCATTTCGAATCCATATTGCCTTGAAAATTTTTATGTGTTTACGGGGTCAATTTAACACAACAAAAAATCCCTCCTCTCTCGCCGCAACAGTTTGAAGGTAGAATTCTATTAAGTGAGGGTTATTTCATTGATGCAGATTAAATTGACCGGAATTCTGGTTGATTAATTTTATATTTCAAATAATTCAGAGGCGTTACAAAAAGATGAAAGCCAGCTTTGTAGTAGTGTTTGTTGGTTCAGTGTATTTTTTTCATCCCTTAACTGAACTTCACTTTTATTTGAACAAAATAGTTGGAAACTATTAATAAGAAATGTGGAACAGAATGCAAAATATGCGGGATGCCTAAAAATAGTGCCGCGTTACTTCATCGATTTTGCCACCGTTCGATCCAGCTTTACCCGTCTAAATCGTCACATCTGACACTTTTTGTCAATCGTCATTTCTTTCGTGTGATCTAAAATTTTGATCATTAGCCCATTGGGATACAAGTAAACGGCTACGTTGTTGGCAAAATGATAGCCCAGACGTGGTCTGCAAGGATCAGTTTAGCCTTTTGTTCAAAGTCAATGCCAGCTTTTTCAAATTTTACCCCTGGTAAAGGCCAGGGTTGGTTCAATTAAATGTTCTGCCCTTTTTTGTAGGGTTTTGTCAAAAATGGTTTTTTTGTTAGGCGTATGTTGCTCGAAGATAGTGCATATTTCGCTCGACCTTAAGACGTCTCGTTGTCTAAATAGACCTATAAGGGCAGGTTCATACTTTTATCATAGAGTGAGATATCGCTTTTGATATTGAGGAGTACAGAACAAATATCAGTACAGGGATCTCTTTACCGCTATCATCCTTTTGCAAAAAGGGGGATATTCGTTTCTAGGTATAAAATTCTCATATGCTTAACTGTGGGTTAATTTCTTTATAGAGGAGGATTTTCGATTTTCGTTAGTAGGTACCCGAGGGGGGAGGGGGGGGGGGGGGGCTAAACTTTAAAAGATCCCAGTACAGAGCTCAGAACTAACAAAAGAGACTCTAAATGGAAAACCAGCAAAAAAGTAACTATTTTGTGTATTTAATTTGAATTTGTTTAATACTGTTTTCTCTTAAGTTACAAATTTAAATACTGATCATCAAAATGGAGCAAAATCCTAAAAAAGCACTCGAGCCTTCTCTTCAAGTTTTCTCTGATATTCAAAAAAGTGAAAAGTCTTTGAAAAAGTCAAAAGAAAAAGTCAAAAAGTGAATAACTACCTTTAAAAAGCTGATAAGAAATTATAAAAACTAAAATTAACTGAAACAAACTGAAGTACGAATTTAATGGATAAAGCTGAAATATACGGAACTTAATGGAAAAAAATTGAAATCACTTTTAGAAAACAGAAGTTTTTTCTATAATTAAATGCTCTTTTTTTCGTGGCTCAAACAAATTGTTTGCTGCAACGCTGCAAATAAGCCTCTGCTTAAAAAAAAGAAAAACAAAAATAATCCTATGTCAAATAGGATTTATGGAAAACAATGGCTTTTGTATTAGATGTTATTATTATTATTAAAGTGGGAGACTTTCAGTACACCTATTGAAAAAAACTGGGACTTAAGTGCAATCTGCTTTTCATTGTTTTTTTATTTTTCAGGCGGATCCTTTCAAAAGTTAATCCTGTGTTTGCAATTTTCGACTGATTTTGGAGATAAAAAGGAAAAATACTGACAATCAGAAGCCGACTGCAGATTGCGACGACGATAAGACATCGCTAATAATTTCGAAACCCTTGCCACCCAAAGTTCACTCGTTTGGTAGAGTTTTACGACGCCCGTTTTTAAGCAACCAACTTTTTTTTAAGCAACCAACTTTTAAAAATACAATATGAAAATTTGCTCTAAGTTTGCTGGGCTGAAGTCTTAGATCTGCTTCAGCTCAAAATGATTACATTTTTTTAAAACCCTGTTTTTCTAAATTCCTACATTACTGTATAAATTTTGGGCTCATTCAAAGAACCGATTGAACAATGTAACTGCTTAATTTCTTGTAAGGTTGGGCGCAATCTTTTGTTCCGACCATTTGTATTTGGTATTGCAGTTTTTTTTGTTTTCCACGCAAAATTAGGAAACCACAAATAATAATTGGAATGGGTCGAGTGATTTATCATTTAAAAGCCCTTTCAGTCTTGATTCGGGGGACATTAAAAAAAATTTTTTTTCACAGTGTCGAGAAAATCCGGCTCGAAACTTTTGATTTTTGTCTAATTTCGAACTAATATGGTGTGAGCGTGATGTAAGCTGAATTTACGCCGTGAAAACTTAGTTGTACTCAAAGGAGTAGAACAAAGTTTCAAGATGTTCTGTTTTGCACTGATGCGTGATCGTTTAATTTATTTTGAAAAAGTTTCGAGCTAAAACAGCCTTTTCGAAGGCATTAAGCAGTCCTAATCATCCCAAGTTTGCTATGTTGACAAATTTGAAACGCCTCTTAACTTTACATAAACGACTGAGGTGACTGAACACATGAATTTGCTATCGCACGCTATCAAAAATGTCTGTCTCAATTGCTGAATATTTCCGGAAAAACAGCAGGTAATCTGCTTCTTTCTTCAAATTCACAGGAAAAAACGAAATAAGACTCCCTAAGGTAGAAAATGTGCATTAGAAAGCAATAACGAGACACATCTGTAAAAACTGAGAAGAAATAATAGTAGGTTTGGACAGATTCATGTAGTTTGTTTTTCTACTTTTCTTCATTTCTTCTTTCTTAACAGTTTTGTTCTCCTCTAATTGAAACATACATTAAACCAACAAGAATGCTCTTATCAGGCCGAAAAGGAATAACGTCATTCACTAGAAAATAGATTAATTCGTAACAGGCGACAACTCGTAATAAGATTACCCTTATCACGGCGAAGCCCTGAGTGCTTCGACTGCCTTTTAAGGCTATGGAGCAGTAAAAACATGAAAAAAATAATGATAATCATAATAATAAAAAGTAATCATAAAAATCATAATAATAATCATAATAATACAATTGATTTAAACCCGCAAAGCGGGGATTAGTTGCTCTTATTCATTGATAACAAAGTTAGTAAAACAAACTTAAAAACCATGACTCTGGTTAAATCGAGTATTTAAATGTTTGCAGTTTGTCAACCAATAACAGGTTCAAATTGTTTCTAACGATTACAGGTTCTTGAATAGGATCATAGCCAGGCAAATTGTTCGACCTCGCGAGGGTTTTTGACACATCTGCGACACGGTAAGAAAAATTTTTACAAAGTTTGCTCCGTGTTATCATTGGCATTCTCGAAAACGTCTTGTTTCCCGTTGAATTTGAATCAGGGCCAATTTTCCAAAAATTAAGAAAATTTATCGGCAACTCGTTATTAAGAATGTTATTCAGCAAAATTATATCGTTTTTAAATAACGTTAGTGAAATTGGCAACAGTTTGCTTTCATTCAATTCATGTTTTGTTAACACTTTTTTATGCATCGTCGTTGAAAATTTTTCATTCCTTGACATTGGTTTTTAGTCAAAAACCAACCTGGAGATGCCTAAAATTTTTTTGATAGTATGCAATTTTTAAAAAGAGAAACACGAACAGAGCTACTCAGTGAGTTTGGCGAAGATCTTCTGACGTACTTAAGATGCATGTTTACTTTTTCAGGACTTTCGGTGGTGTGGTATATTCATGACGTTTCGAAATTGCAGCAAGTTTTAAGGTCTTCTAAAACTATTTGTTCTCCATCAATAGAAAAAGTCGCTTGAAGGATATCGCTTTTTCGATTTTTGAAGTCTAATTTGTTCAAATTTGTCGAAATTGAAGTCAATTCTGTTTTCTGCTGCCCAGGTTATTATATTGCTTAAATCTGTTCGAATCGGTGTTTGAATCAGCATATAAAAACAAAAGGGTTGTCAATAATTTCTGACATACCGTTTAAATGTAAAGAAAACAAGAACACTGCAAAAATTAATCCCTGTGGACCACCTTTCGTAATTTTAGTAAGTTTGCAGATTTACCATCAGGGGAAATTTTTCTGATTTGCATTTAATCAATTCGTTAAGAATTTTGGATTGCAAAACAAAAATATCTGATAAATGTATTCCTGGAAAACTATTTTCGCTTGAAACGTTCAATGATCGGTTGTCTTTTCTGTACAAAGATGCAAAAAACTCGTTAAAAGCTTCACAGATTCCAAAATCAGAGCATAAACCTGATTTTTTTGTATGAATTTTTCTTGGGTACTTTTGCCTTTCCATTTATCGATCTGAGAGATTTGTATGTCATCTTTAAATCGAAGTTTTTCATTGATTTAAGGTTAACGGCTTTGTCTAGTTCTAAAGGATCAGTAAAAAGTCTATTTCTGAAGGATCATTGTATACAACATCACAGTACAGTTTAAGGTTTGTCACAGTCGAATGATATTTTATAAATCCATATTGGCTCTTGCACAACTTTCTTTAAATGAAACCAGTTTTCTTGTTATATAAAACTCGTTCAAATATAAAGGCGAGTAGAGGAAGTATTGAAATGAGAAACTTTTTTGTGTAAAGGATTAAAGTGTGCTATTTCTCAGATATCTGGAATTTGTTTATAACTGACTATGCAATAAAGCTGCTGAACCACATCATTCAAACAGAACTGGAGAACAAAAATCAATAAATTGGAGATATACCATCAGGGGAAATTTTCCTGATTTGTATTTAATCAATTCGTTAAAATTTTTGCATTGCAAAACAAAAATATCTGATAAGAATTTTCCTGGAAAACTATTTTTACCTGAAACATTCAATGATCCGTTGTCTTCTCTGTACAAAGATGCAAAAAACTTGTTAAAAGCCTCAAAGATTAAAAATTAGAGCATAAAGCAGTTTTTTGTCTGAATTTTCTTGGGTACTTTTGCCTTTCCATTTATCTATCTGAAAAATTTGTATGTCATCTTTAAATCGAAGTCTTTCATTGATTCAAAGTGAACGGCTTTGTCTAGTTCTAAAGGCTGATTCATTTTTTGCCTGCAGCGTTTAACTTCTTCGTCAGAATCATTATGTTTTAAAGCCGTCTGAAGACAGTTTTCAGCATTTTTTGAGCGTACTGACATCCAATGGGGGGGGGGGCTTTTGAGCGACGAATTGTATTTTTTGGATTATATCTGTTAATGACTTGATAAAACAAACAATAGAATCTTTCAAGCATTCGACTTGCATCATTCGAGCAATGAAGTCTGTTGTTAAAAAAAACAAACGCAATGATACGCAGCCTGCTTTACTGTAAACAGTAATGCAGTAATAGTTTCGATTTATCTGTTTTGTTCCTTTCTCAAATGCAATTTGACAGGAAGGTGTAGGATGATCTGAAAAGCTTTGGTTCAAATCGAAGTTATTATATAAAAAAAGATTGTCTCTTAATCAAACTTCTCGCTGTAAAAACACAAGTAGTAGAAGGGTGAGGGAGAGTGGGGGGGGGTGGTGGGAGACCCCCATGTTTTAAGATAGGGAATAGAACATCCGGTCTCCCAGCTATGTATTAAGATTTGGTATAGAGTCTACAATGTATTGAGATAGGGAATAGGTTTCCCAATGTATTAAGATACGAGGTTTCAGATGGTAAGTTTTTTTCGGCAAACGAATTTCCCATGTATAGATTTCGCTATGTATAAGAAATTCATTGAAGGGACTTAAGAACTCATTAAAAACTTTAAAGTTTCGGCATAAATTCATAAAAACTTTAAAACACTATAAGTTTTATTGTAATTCGATCTAATTTTTTGGATAATCTTACTTTCTATTTACCTGAATTTATGCCGAAACCTACTGAAACTTCGAAAAAAGTCAAATTTATGGAAAAAATTGCAAAAAAATTCAAGTTTTTGGGAAAAAACTTAAAATTTCAAAGTTTTCAGAAAAAATTGCAAAAATTTCAAAGTTTTTGGAATAAACTGCAAACTTTTGGAAAGAACTGCAAAAATCTCAAGATTTTGGCTAGTTTTTTGTTGCTTCTGATCTAATTGAACAAAAAGTAAATAAGTTTAGAGTTTAAAATTAAGCTCAAATTGTATTTCAATTGGCATCATGTGGAGACACTGATACAAAACTTTGAATAGAAATATGGATTTTTCCAAGTTTTTCACACAAAAAGTTAAAATACGATAAATTTTAGCATTATTTGAGTAACAAAGCGGGTTACTTAATGCTCTCAACATTAACAAGAAAGCTCATAAAAGTTTAATCGAAATTGAAACTTGCGGAAGATAGTGAAAATAACCGTAATTTTCAAGAAAGTAAAATAAAAATTATTCAAATTTGTCAAAAATTTTCCATTTTCAACCTTTTAAATGGATAATTAACTAATTTTTTGTCCAATTCGGGGAGAATTGAAATAGGACTCTGAATACAAATGAACATTAAGAGCAATATTTCATAAAATTTCTAGGTTTTTGCTCAATGATTAACCCAAATTTGTACAAAAATTACAAATTCAGAGAAGTTATCCACCTTACTAGTACAGAATTTCAGATCAATGATGAAAAAAGAACAGTTAATTGCTAAAATTGACTAAAAACGAGATAAATTTCGCTTAAAAATTTATTCGATATTGGCTCAAATTCAACAAAATCTTCTTCATAACTGATGATTATCTCTCTGTTGCCCTTGCCACATAATTTTCACGATTTTCCGTAGAAATGTTCTATTCTTAAAGGTTATTCTTACTTTCGGCTTAATACATGGTTTCACTATTGAACACAATTTGCAAGAAAATTTAGTCAGAATTGTAGAATTTAGGAGGAAAATAGTATCAATTGAACAATCAATTTGCTGGCAAAGAAGAAATTAGAACTGACACCGTCTGATTATTAGAATAAAAATTGTGAATGTCTTCCTCAAGGTTCCCTTGATACAGTAAATCATTTCAGCAAAATTACAATTTTTGGGTCAATAACTATCACTTTTCTTGCAAAATAAATATTAAATAGCTTTTTTTCTTATTTAAAAGGGAAGTTTTCTCAAAATTATCGAGGTGAGAAGGAATCGGTGCTGGTTAAAACATTCAAAAAAAATGTAAAAAATGAGAATATAAATGTTTTTTTTACATTTTAAGAACAAATTAGGAACAGTTCTATTAGTTATAATCTGAAAACTTCCGGAAATACGCAAGGGAACATAGTTCCTAACATCTACAATATCTAAAAACTTCTGAAAGAGCGCGTCTCAAAAATTGATTTAGCAAAGGAAATCAAGGTGCAAACTGGAACAATTGTGTAATTTTCGGATTTTTATATAGCGAAAGAAAACTCTATATAGTTAGAAAAATAATGAAATGTAGATCTTGAAAGCTTTTTTTGCTTTATGCTTCAGTTATCTTCTTCCAAAAGATATCGGATTGAGTTTACTTTACAAAAACTATCCTCAAAACATCTGATTTTTCATAAAAAGTTACCTTATATATCAAAGGATAACAAACTTTTCTAATGAATTACACATAAATACCAATCTTTGACACTTTTTGTCGGAGTTTTTCTCAAAATATGGTTTATCAGCTAAATTTTATTAAAATTATCTCAAAATTCTTAATGAATTAAATTGAGTTTCCATCTCATTTTCTCAGTTTCTGCTTCATCTTCTATTTATCAAATTAATCCAATTTGAACAAACAATTTTCTTTGAAAATTGAACTTTTGAAGGAAAAATGTATCGTTTCAACGAACGTTCAACAATCCGAAGCTGAATTAATACCATGAATCCTTTGCTGAACGTCTTTAAATGATTTTCTCTACTTGATAATTTTATATTGCTGTTTCAACTCTGAATTTCTATTTTGAAGTAAATTTTTGGTTGAGAATGATGTAAATTATTATCTTGAAATTTTCAAATGTTAGCAGAAAATACATTTTCCAGGACAGCTATCAATTTTTTCTCTGAATCGTAGAAATAAAAAAGGAAAAGAAAACCATAATTCTTAGGAAATCAATCCCCAATATCTGCTACGCACTATTCTATGATTACTCTTACAAGCACTAAGCAAGGAAACCTTTAAAATGGTTACTAGGTAAAACCTTTCAATAAATCAATGTTTTATAAATATCCAGTTTTGTATAGTATTTCAACAAATACTTAAGCATTCCTTAGCGTATGTGATTCACTTTTACTACACATTTATCGCAACCCATGGAGTTTTTACAGTAGATGGAAGATTTTCGGATCGATTTCCATTGAAAGTTTCAAGACAGTTTGAACTCGGTTGTTGCTGGTTTTATCATCAATCAGAACCTTTGAATATGACAAAACAAGAATAATGATGATAAAACTGTAAATTTTTTCCTAGAAGTTTTTCAAATTTAGTGTATAGTCTTTTCAGATTCAGTAAAAAATTATTTTTCAAAGTGTTTTCTACTATGTTTTTTTAAAAAACATATCAATTTTACCTTCTCTTGGAGTGTGTTTTGAGACTGCTGAGCACATAATTTAACATTATGTTGACAATGCTTCTTCTTGATATGATTAGTAAGTTCCTCGCTGCTATATGTATAAAAGTTACATTGGAACTCTTTAAAACGTCACAGTGCTTTCGATGTCTTGATGCGTGTAAGCGAGTGTATTCTCTTCCACATCAAGACATGCAATTCTTTCGTTTCTATTCAGTGACGGCATCTCAATAAGTAGAAAAAGAAAAAATGGGAGATTTAGAATGTCCCAAATTTTTAGAAAAGAAAAGTTGAATAACCTCAAAAAATGAATAAAAACTAATTAAAAAAGCAAATTTCTTAACCAATTGTTTTTAACGTGAAAGAAAATCGGAATGGATTTACTATTTAGTCTAGCTGAAAATAAGTTTATCCAATCTAACCATAGAATTTTTATCTTTTCTGATATCAACCAATCAGAATCGACTTTCAATGGTCATGGAATTTTCAATGAATTTTATGTCAACCAACCAAAACTGAGTTCTACTTCTCAGGGGTTTTTCAACAATTTCAATATCAAATGATCAGAATTGAATATTCTTTTAGTAACACTGTTTCTTGGAAATCATCCTATTAGAATCAAGTATTTTCTAAAAGTGAACTGTTTATTATTTTAAAAAAACTTAATGAATATTTGAAAAATGTCTATCAAAAAAACATTTGAGCATCCTCGAATTACTTTACAAGAAAAAGGAAAAAAATTCCAATTGATTTTCTTATTGATGAAATAGATGTTGACCCTCAATTTTTTCATAATTTTTTGGACGTTTTTATTGTACAAAATAGAGTTCTCCGACTAAGTAAAGGACTCTTCAGAGAAACTTAATCAATCAAAGAGCTTACTTGTGATCCACATATTGCGTGTCAAATCTTCAAACTTACGGCTGGATTACACCTCACAAGGAAAGAAATTTTCTTTATTCTCGAGAATTTGAAAATTATCAAAAAATCGTACGATAATATATCAAAAAGTCTTTTTATCCCCTACCCAATACCCAAATTTGTAAAAAAAATCCCCAGCAAAATTCTTTATTCTTTCATTTTTTTAAGGATTTTCAAAGTTCAAAATCCTGCTTGATTCGGTTTGGAATCGGATTTCCAGAGATTTGCTTTGAAAAATTCATCAAATTTGAGTTATCCTCCCAAATTTACATCAAAATCAAAGACCTTAACTATCTACTTTAAAATCAAGAATTTCTCATTGATTACATGCAAAAATTCAATTATCTTGATGAAAAAAATTGTAGAGATGCTACTTGTTCGCTATTCTTTTGTTACTTATATCAGCAAAATTTCTTATTTTTACTGCGAACAACTTTTGGTCATTTATTTTTGCAATTGATTTTGTGTATATTTTTACTTATTTGGAAGATTTAAGTCCTTAAAAATGTCTCTGATTGGATACGACAACAAGAACAGAAGTGAACATTTTTGTGATTGGAAACGACAATACCCAAAATGGAGCTTTGTTTCCGATTGGACACGAATTTTATCCCAGAACGCCATAAAAGGAAGCTGAAATCTGATTGGACACGACTACAATCCAAAAAAGGAAAATCAATACTGATTGGTCAAACCCACACATTCCAGTTGAAGGTACCCCTAACTCCTAACTAAAAATCATTTTGTGTTCAACTTAACTACCGTCAACTACCTCCTCTCTCAGCTCTAAATACCTTAATTTCAACTTATCCTCCGTCAGCTACCCTTCTCTCAACTCTTTCTTGTTTTTACTCTTTAACTCAGTTTACTGCTCAAAATGATCTTCTCAGTGCAAAACAGCAACCTTGTGTACTCTGCAGAATTTTCACCTGATCTAGTAGAAATTCAAGTGCGAGAAACAGTCTCTGGAGTTTTTCTGGCACGAATGGATATCCCAATCCAAGTTTGGCACATGGTGGAAGTGATGCGAAGGGATTTCAACGAACATCATATGATGCAAGTTCCCATCACAGAGAACCAACTTGGAACAATGCAAATGATGGAGGAAGTTTCTGATCATGTGGGAATGAACTACCCCGAGATTCCGGACTCAAGATTTGTGGCTCAACCAGTCGACGACTTCCTCTTTCCTTGGGAGGAGGAAGGATCAGTCGAAAACCCCATCACATAGATGAAGATGAGGGTTTCTCAGAAACAATGACGCCTCCAGCTCCACAACAACCACCAGCCATGGAGCCTCGTCCAGCTCTGCGTTCTATAGAGAACCTCCAGAACTCTTCTGCTGCTCGACAGCTCTTTGATTAAATGTTTTTGTAAATAAAGGTTGTTTGGTTTTGACTTCGTTTTCTGTAATTCATTTCTTCAATATCATTTTAATTATGAGAATAGATGAGAGGATCAGGGTAAACCATTGAAAAACAATTAGAACTTAGTTAAGTGCTCCGAACTCGCACACATGTTAAAAAATTTGATTAATTTTCCCACACATATTCGGAAAAACACTAGAAAAACTGTACACAAGTAAAAAGTTACCTAATCGATATTGCATCTTGTACACACTTTTAGCATTTTGTAGAAAAAATTGAAACACTTTTCGCATATTGTCAAAAATATTGAAACACTTTTCGCATTTTGTCGAAAAAATTGAAACACTTTTCGCATTTTATCGAAAAAAGTAAAACACTTTTCGCATTTTGTCAAAAAAATTGAAACATTTTTCGCATTTTATCGAAAAAAGTAAAACACTTTTCGCATTTTGTCGAAAAAAATAAAAACAAATTGCGCATTTTGTCGAAAAAAGTGAAACACTTTTCGCATCTTGTCAAAAAAAATTGAAACACATTTTTGGCATCTTGTCAAAAAAAAATTGAAACACTTTTCGCATTTTGACAAAAAAAATGAAACAATTTTCGCATTTGTACGAAAAAAGTGAAACACTTTTCGCATACGCTTCAAAAAAGTGAACACTTTTCCCATCTTTATTCAAAATTTAATCCTTCAGAAAACTAATTTTTGCATGTCTGTTGATCAGAAACAATTGAAAACCAAGCTAATAACATATAGGGAATAGCAATGAAAGTCATCAATATAGAAGTTTTCTAAGCAATAAGTCAACATGCTTTTTACAACAAAGTTTTGCGTTTTTTGCCTAATCTTTTAGTTTTTGAAAATACATAATTTTTGAAAAACCAAGAAAAACGTGCATATTACCAAAAAAATTCTTAGATTTTTTTGCATTTTGCAAAAACTCTTAAGAGAATTTTTGGTACACGTAAAAAAATTATAAACATTTATATGTTAAAAAAGGTTCAGGCTGGAAAAAAATTATTTTTGACAAAATTCTTGTAACAAATATTGAATTATCATAAGAAAAATTATTTGAAAAAGCCATTCAGAGGGTCTGACATGATTCCTCTACAGAGCTAAGAAGGTGTCTTTTGAATTATTTAGGTAATAAAAAAGTAATTCCACCTGAGAAAATGATGTCATTACACTTTAACTTTTATAGAACAGTAAAAGTTGTGGAATATTTCCACCAGAGAAATTGACGTCATGATTCATTAAGTTCTAGAATCTTCTAAATTTTAGAATCTACAGATTAAATCCTTGAATTTTATAAGAAGTCATTACACATTAACATCTACATTTTCCTCAATCTTCTAAATTCTAGAAATAATCACTAAAATTTAACCAATCAGAATTCCAGAACTCACTCTTAAAAAAAAAAAAAAAAGCTAGGTGTAGTAACATTGTTACTGGTGCTTATTCAATCTTTTCTTCCTTCTCTTCACTGGTTCATCTCTTTAACACTGCCCAGCTTTTAGCTCATGAAAGAGCTCAGACCGACTGCTACTGCTGATAGTTAACTCCTAAAGCAGTTCTTCTAGGTACTAGCGTTAGTTAGTACCTACTTGCTTTCTGGTCGGTCAGTGTCTTTTAATTGGAATGAAGACCAGGCAGAAGTAGGCCTCCGAGCATCCTGGTGCTCTCCCAGTTTCTGACGTTGGGACTTCGCTGAAATTCGTTTACTTGCTACTTAACCGTCTTTCGGCTATCTTTCGGATACTTGCTACTTTTACTTGACCGTACATCGTCACCGCCTTGAGTCAAGCTAACTTTCTTAACTTAACTAACTTGACTGACTTGCTTGAGTCTAAGCAACTCTAATCAAGCCTTCTTTCGGAAATCTGACTCTCTCTTAATATGATGCACCACCGAGGATTTTATTAATGTGATGATTGTGGATTTTATTTATTTTGCTAATTTTTTAAATCTAAATAAAGAATACGCAAGGTTATAAATATTACCAAGGTTATAAAAGGGTATACCAAGGTTATAAATATTAGGAATAATTTTCAATGAAATTCTTCTCTTTTGAAAAACCTTAGTCATCAAAAATTCTTATTTTACAAAATCCTTCATAAATAATTCAATCAAGTGTTGCAAAATTTTTCAGTGTTGCAAAGAGTTCAGTTTTTTATGAGAAATTCAGCAAAATCTACAGCTGGAAAAAATAATATTTTTTTCTTTTGAAAATCTCATTAAAAGTCAAGCAAGCGTTGCAAAATTTTTGGAGTTCAGTTTTTATGAGAAATTCAGCAAAGTCTACAGCTGAAAAAAATTATATTTCATTTTATTTGAAAATCTCCTAGAGTTCAGTTCATTTTACCAACATGAGAAAAGTTTTTAGAAGAAATGGAAATCTATCTCAAACTTTGAAACCAATCATAATAGAACGGGCGAGTTACTGCATTCAGTTTGAAACTGGCACCGAAACTGTCAAGATTCTCAAATTTAATAAAATCTCCCAAGCTAGTGAGCAAATTATCATAGATCTTTCGGAATGGAGAGAACTCGAGAGTAAAAGAGTTAGAGAATTTAGAAAAGAATTGGCTATGTCTAAGTCACCTTCCGAGAAAAAAGTACGTGTTTTCATATGATTCGAATGAAAAATATTTTGATGAAGTTGTGGATCTGGGATACGGAAATAGTTTTCATTTGCTTACAAATGAACATTTACTACAAATGACTATTTTTGAAAAAGTGGTTGATTTTGACATCTTCTACAGAGATCCGAAGAAGTGTTTCAGTCCCTTAAGAGTTTCCATACATGATTGGCGAAAAATTGAAACAATTCGTGATAGAAGGTACAAGAAAGAAAAATTGAAGGTTCAACTTCATAACTTAGCTCTGTTTAGAAGAAAACATGGTGTGGCACATGAAGAAGAAAGTGACAAGGAACTCGAAAATTAACTCATTTTTTATTTTTTGACACATTTTTTCAAGTTTCCCATTGAATTTTAAATTGTTTTTTTCATCATTTGAATAAAGTGTTCCTGAACCAAAGCTTAGTTTTTAAAGATTTATCAGTATAAACTTTTAAGAGCACATTTGAAAACGATTGATTATTTTATCACAAAGCTTACATAATCACTATGCACAGAACCATGACAATCAATAAAGCAATCAATAACCTTAAACAAATCAGATTCATATTTTGAGTTTGAACTTTTCGAATTCTATCCAGAAACGCTGAACCAAGAATTTGTGTGGAAGCCAGTTTCTGGTTGGAACATAAATAATGTCTCTTGAATTTTTTCCGAATTAGCCGTTTCTTTGCAATACTAGGCATCTTTTCGGCTCCTTTCCATCGTAAGTTATGTTGAACTGCTCGTCTAAGCTGATTGAACATTTCTCCGCTTGACGTAACAATACTTGAATAGAATCTGTGTTTGAACAAAGTGTAAAGACAGTCAATTTCTTGATATATATAAACATATTTATCTAATCTCTGAAAAATTTGGCTAAGAGATATTCCTATTAAAACCAAATGGAACTTACAATTTTCCAGAGAACATACAGAGTTGTGGGTAGAGACACAATAATCATGTGTTACTATGTATTTTTCGTAAAAATCACTGGTAACGGAAATAAATAGCGATTTCTTACAATAATCTGAATAAAAGCTGGGAAGAGCTTGACACATAGCAGCAGCCATTGGGAAGAATGATTTTTGCTGAGAATTGTGGATATAAATATAGGAGAACTAACGCCTACCTGATTTCGGTATATGTAAACTTCATACAAAACATTCCTCATTTGGTATAACTTCCATATATAGAAATCATGATGAGTCATACTTCTTACTTCCATTTTCATTTAATCTCAAAATCACTTTTCTCATTTCTCTTCATCTGATCAGTCTGTTCTTCAAAAATGTACTCAAGAAAAGACACTAGTCCCAATTATATTGAGTTCTCAAAAAATCAAACAAGAATTGGGAGATTTGTTTGGTTCCAAAAATCCTACAAGGGGAAAATTTGTTTTGAGCCCTGCTTTCAATTATTAAAAATTAACAATTTGGGACAATTTGAAAAGTCCCAACAAGTCTATCTTAGTGAAAAAGAAGGTGAAGCATTATCGACAATGCGGAATACTGTTATTTACGACGCTGAAAACCTTGGATTCGTACCTATATATGAAGCCAAATCTGGCAAAGAATCAGCTATGGATCAGGAGCTGGAGGTCTGTAATAGAGTATATGAAAGAGCAACATACAACATGAGGAGGGTGTGTGTCACAATCAAGAAGTACAGTGTGAACAAGCCACCCTACATTCAGATTCGACTCTTTAGTGCAAAAGAGAATGAAGCAATGAAACAAGTTGCCTATGTCAACTATACATTGAACGAATTCAAAGAACTGTCCCAAATTTTGGGAGACTTTATGTTTGTTGATAATTGTAAGCCTCAGTAATGCTTTGTGATGTTTTGTATGTTGGTTAATTGAAATATTGTTGGTTCAAAACTATCTTTTGTCACTGAAGTGCACATAAGAGCTGGAATATCTGAGGAAAAGTGAGGCAAAACATAAAAATTCAATCAAAATTGACATAAAACACTATCCAATTATCAATAGATTTTCCAGTATTTGTTTAGAAAATTACAGAAAAGTTTATTTGATTACTTATTTTTTATCAAAAATTAAGTAAAATTTGTCTTATTTGAACAAAATTACAAACAAAATGTATAGTTAGTTGTAACATTATCATTATTTTTCGAAAATCTGAATTTCATTGGTTGTTTTCAATTGCCCTAATTTGAGGTTTTGATTGGCAACATGAATTTACTTAAAAGTAATCAGTCTCTAAATAAGGGGAAAACTTTTTATTTTGATTACAAAATAAGGAAAAATGGTTCAACAATTCGAGTTTTTTCAAGTTTCTTTGTTAATTTCAGCAAGAAATATGTTTCTATCAAAAGCGTTTTCAGTGTCCCAAATGAACATTTATCAGATTTTAAGGTTGAACTACTACAAAAAACAAAAAGAGTGGTGGACAGATGACATTGATGGAGATTGTATTAGTTTTAACTTGTATAGAAACACAGAAACTTCAATTTTTCTGTTAAAAAGATGTCGAGGAGATTTCAGAAAAAAAGAGTACTTGCAGATTTATCAACAATTTTTTTATTTAGAAGAACTAACTCAAATTGAGTGGTCGATCAGTAAAAAACAAAAGAATGGGAGAGTCTATGAAACAAATATTGAAGATAAGGAACATCATTTCGATTACTGTTTTGAATTTGATACAAATGCAAAATCTAGATTTGTCAGATTATCTTTTAATCGACTATCCAAATTTCAAAAACTTCCAGTTGTTTATATTACAATATACCAGAAAGAAAACAACAAAAATATATATTTTGGTAATTTCTTTTTTCACTGGTTAGAAATTTCAAAATTTGAATTGAGCATCAAAAAAACAAAATAAACCAGACAAGAAATCTCATTTATCTCACTTTGGTGTCAATTGTATATGTTATTTAGTCATGTTAGAACAATTCAATTAAATTGGTTGAGTGGGAAATTTCATAAACATAGTTTGGTTCTGATCTACAAAGTATTTTAAAATCTGTGAATACTTCATTCTGATTGGTGACTGCCACAAATACTACCTGTGAAGAAATCCTTGATATCTACAAACGATGTCAAAATAGTTGAAAAACCCATTAGAAGTAGAACTCCGTTTTGATTGTTTGACATAAAATTTATTTGAAATTCCATGACCTTATAATTAATGCTCGATTCTGATTGGTTGATAGCAAAACTTTTGAAAACTCTATGGTTAGATTGGATAAATTTATTTTCAGCTAGACTAATTAGTAAATCCATTCTGATTTTCTTTCACGTTAAAAACAATTGGTTAAGAAGTTTGCTTTTTTAATTAATTTTTATTCATTTTTTGAGGTTATTCAACTTTTCTTTTCTAAAAATTTGGGACATTCTAAATCTCCCATTTTTTCTTTTTCTACTTATTGAGATGCCGTCACTGAATAGAAACGAAAGAATTGCATGTCTTGATGTGGAAGAGAATACACTCGCTTACACGCATCAAGACATCGAAAGCACTGTGACGTTTTAAAGAGTTCCAATGTAACTTTTATACATATAGCAGCGAGGAACTTACTAATCATATCAAGAAGAAGCATTGTCCACATAATGTTAAATTATGTGCTCAGCAGTCTCAAAACACACTCCAAGAGAAGGTAAAATTGATATGTTTTTTAAAAAAACATAGTAGAAAACACTTTGAAAAATAATTTTTTACTGAATCTGAAAAGACTATACACTAAATTTGAAAAACTTCTAGGAAAAAATTTACAGTTTTATCATCATTATTCTTGTTTTGTCATATTCAAAGGTTCTGATTGATGATAAAACCAGCAACAACCGAGTTCAAATTGTCTTGAAACTTTCAATGGAAATCGATCCGAAAATCTTCCATCTACTGTAAAAACTCCATGGGTTGCGATAAATGTGTAGTAAAAGTGAATCACATACGCTAAGGAATGCTTAAGTATTTGTTGAAATACTATACAAAACTGGATATTTATAAAACATTGATTTATTGAAAGGTTTTACCTAGTAACCATTTTAAAATTTTCCTTGCTTAGTGCTTGTAAGAGTAATCATAGAATAGTGCGTAGCAGATATTGGGGATTGATTTACTAAAAATTATGGTTTTATTTTGCTTTTTTTTTCTACGATTCAGAAAAAAAAAAGATAGCTGTCCTGGAAAATGTATTTTCTGCTAACATTTGAAAATTTCAAGATAATAATATACACCATTCTCAACCAAAAATTTATTTAAAAATAGAAATTCAGAGTTGAAACAGCAATATAAAATTATCAAGTAGAGAAAATCATTTAAAGACGTTTAGCAAAGGATTCATGGTATTAATTCAGCTTCGGATTGTTGAACGTTCGTTGAAAAGATACATTTCCATCAAAAGTTCAATTTTCAAATAAAATTTTTTGTTCAAATTGGATTAATTTGATAAATGGAAGATGAAGCAGAAACTGAGAAATTGAGATAGAAACTCAATTTAATTCATTAGGAGTTTTGAGATAATTTTACTAAAATTTAGCTTATAAACCATATTTTGAGAAAAACTCCGACATAAAAAGTGTCAAAGATTGGTATTTATGTGTAATTCATTAGAAAAAATTGTTATTCTTTGATATATAAGGTAACTTTTTATGAAAAATCAGATGTTTTGAGGATAGTTTTTGAAAAGTAAACTCAATCCGATATCTTTTGGAAGATCTAAATTTCATTATTTTTTAAACTATATAGAGTTTTCTTTTGCTTAATAAAGTTCCAAAAATTACACAATTGTTCCAGTTTGCACCTTGATTTCCTTTGCTAAATCAATTTTTGAGACGCGCTCTTTTAGAAGTTTTTAGATATTGTAGATGTTAGGAACTAGGTTCCCTTGCGTATTTCCGGAAGTTTTCAGAATATAACTAATAGAACTGTTCCTAATTTGTTCTTAAAATGTAAAAAAAATATTTATATTCTCATTTTTTACATTTTTTTTTTAATGTTTTAACCAGCACCGATTCTTTCTCACTTCCATATTTTTGAGAAAACTTCCCTTTTAAATAAGAAACAAAGCTTTTTAATATTTATTTTGCAAGAAAAGTGATAGTTATTGACCCAAAAATTGTAATTTTGCTGAAATGATTTACTGTATCAAGGGAACCTTGAGGAAGACATTCACAATTTTTATTGTAATAATCAGACGGTGTCAGTTCTAATTTCTTCTTTGCCAGCAAATTGATTGTTCAATTGATACTATTTTCCTCCTAAATTCTACAATTCTGACTAAATTTTCTTGCAAATTGTGTTCAATAGTGAAACCATGTATTAAGCCGAAAGTAAGAGTAACCTTTAAGAATAGAACATTTCTACGGAAAATTGTGAAAATTATGTTGCAGAAGCAACAGAGAGATAATCATCAGTTATGAAGAAAATTTTGTTGAATTTGAGCCAATATCGAATAAATTTCTAAGAGAAATTTATCTCTTTTTTAGTCAATTTTAGCAATTAACTGTTCATTTTTCATCATTGATCTGAAATTCTGTACTAGTAAGGTGAATAACTTCTCTGAATTTGTAATTTTTGTACAAATTTGGGTTAATCATTGAGCAAAAATCTTGAAACTCTATGGAAGATTGCTCTTAATGTTCATTTGTATTGAGAGTCCTATTTCAATTCTCCCGAATTGGACAAAAAAATAGTTAATTATCCATTTAAAAGGTTGAAATTAGAAAATTTTTGACAAATTTGAATAATTTTTATTTTACTTTTTTGAAAATTACGGTTATTTTTACTATCTTCCGCAAGTTTCAATTTCGATTAAGCTTTTATGACCTTTCTTGTTAATGTTGAGAGCATTAAATAACCCGCTTTGTTACTCAAATAATGTTAAAATTTATCGTATTTCAATTTTTTGTGTGAAAAATTTGGAAAAATCCATATTTCTATTCAAAGTTTTCTATCAGTGTCTCAACATGATGCCAATTGAAATACAATTTGAGCCTAAGTTTAAACTCTAAACGTATTTACTTTTTGTTCAATTAGATCAGAAGCAACAAAAAACTAGCCAAAATCTTGAGATTTTTGCAGTTCTTTCCAAAAGTTTGCAGTTTATTCCAAAAACTTTGAAATTTTTGCAATTTTTTCCGAAAACTTTGAAATTTTTGTATTTTTTCCCAAAAACTTGTATTTTTTTGCAATTTTTTCCAAAAACTCGAATTTTTTCGAAGTTGCAGTAGGTTTTGGCATAAATTCAGGTAGATAGAAAGTAAGATTATCCAAAAAATTAGATCGAATTACAATGAAACTTGTAGTGTTTTAAAGTTTTTATGAAAAATTTTCAATTTATGTGACAAAAACTTCAAGTTTTTTTGCCCAAAAACTCTTACCATTGACTTACCATGTACAAAAAAACTGAATACATAACCTTAATTTCACAACCTACACGTGAGTAACCAGTATTAACTAACAATTAGATAATCCGAGCAAAAATTTTTGCGAAAAAACTAGACATTTCCACACAAGAAACAAGAATTTTTCCAAAAATTATGATTTTTTTCTCGAAGTTTCGTTAGGTTTCAATATAGCTTTCAGATAGCTTTCTCGTTGAATCAAACCTATAAAACAATAACCAAAACATCTAAACCGTAGAAGCTAGCTAAGAAACGCAAGTATCGGCAAAATCGTGCTAAAAAAACTCGGTTGCCAAAATTTTTTTGAAACTTACCATCTGAAACTTTACCATCTTACCATCTGAAACCTTACCATCTTAATAGATAGGAAACCTATTCCCTATCTTAATACATAGGGAAATCTATTCCCTCATGAGTTCTTAAGTCCCTACAATGAATTTCTTATACATAGCGAAATCTATACATGGGAAACTCGGGCGCCGAAAATTTTTCTGAAACTTACCATCTGAAACCTTACCATCTTAATACATTGGGAAACCTATTCTCTACCTTAATACATTGTAGACTCTATACCCAATCCTAATACATAGCTGGGAGACCGGATGTTCTATTCCCTACCTTAAAACATGGGGGTCTCCCACAACCCCCCCCCCCCCACTCTCCCTCACCCTTCTACTACTAACACATTATCTTTCAATAAAACAAAATGGAAATTTGTAATTGATTTCAAAAAACTGGATTCACGTTGATCATCATTTGATAAAGTATTCCAATCACTTTAAGTTAAGTTCAGATCGCAGCATAAAATCCAGTGCCTTGAGATCAAGTTAGATTATACCAAATGAACGTTGAGTCGTTTGCTCATTCTACTCAAAAAATTTTCCAAATATAATTCCGTTTAAAATATGAGGACTGTCATGCGGTGGATTGTAAGCATTAGGTTATTCAGCTTCATAAGGACATATGAACCAACCAAAGTCAAAAATAACTGATTGATCATCGATGAAATTTAATTTAGATGATGTTTTAACCGCAATTAGGACTCCTCCACGAGGTCCAGTTTTCTCCAGAACGGTGAATTACTTCACATACATTTGTGCAAAAAACTGCAGTATTTTCAAAAATTTTCTCTAAC
Source organism: Symsagittifera roscoffensis (assembly GCF_963678635.1). Taxonomy (NCBI): domain Eukaryota; kingdom Metazoa; phylum Xenacoelomorpha; order Acoela; family Convolutidae; genus Symsagittifera; species Symsagittifera roscoffensis. Next base: position 44,632,712 of record NC_087065.1, read on the forward strand.
CATGTTTCACTTAGGGCAACAATGTTAGGTTGATGGATTCGCAATAAATTTAATTTTTTACTCAATTGTTAAAACTGATCTTCAATTAAGTGACAAAAATTTTATGTCGTTTAGTAGTCGAGAGGAAGAGTACCCTTTACCAAGAACTCGATCAAACTCAGAATGAACCTCTTTGTTACAATCAATTGTGTAATTGCGAAAAGCAAGGCTTCCAGCCCTTATTTTGAAGTCTGATTTTTTTTGCATCAAACAACTCCAATAATTTCTATATTTCAGAATTTTCTTTTCGTTCTGATAGTCCGCATAAATCAGTTATTCATTGATGTCATATTCGAACTCTTTAGCTTTCTTTAGGAAAGAAAAATAAGTTTATGATGCCAAAGACATGGAATGTAAAAGAAAGTCTAAAATAGTCGCTCACAGTAACTTGTTTAAGTTCCATCCTATCTCTGAACATTTGCAGCAAACTATTCCTTTCCCTTTCATTTTGTACAACTTTTTTGTCTTGTTTTTTTTCTGCTAAACCATATATCACTAGTTTCTTTCCAATAAGGCTAGAGTCTGATTTAGTTTGGTTTGGAGTGGGAGCATTATTAATTGTTGTAGATAAACTGCCCTGTTTTAGTATATTTTTGGGCAAAACGCTAATATCTATCTCAATTGACGAAAAATTGTTACTTGGTCTAATGTACTGCTTCAAAGAAACAAGGTTTCCTATTTCTGAATTTTTTTTTTGAATTATCATTATTTGGTCGTTATTGTGTTGTTTGTATTGATAATTGTAGATCGGGTAAATCGTTTTGGATCGCTAACTTTGCGTTTTGGTTTTCGTTTGTGATTTTTTCGAAAAAATTTGTTTCATTTTATCGTTTTTTATTTATAAGTCTCAATACTCGCATTTGCAGATTAAAACTTTAACTTTGCCTAAATTTTGAAGAACTTCCTTAGGCAATTTGTTAAAGTCATCATGGAACCAGGTTTTGCAAATGTCACACAAATGACAAAGCATTGAAATGTACTAAATAAAATAAAACAAAATTTAAATTTGAATTTTTTTGAGAAAATCATCCCCCAAACGCCATATTTAGTACAAAGTGATGAATTTTGCTCCCATTAACGCATCAATTATGGCAAATAAGCTTCCTTCAACCAATTCGGAACAATTTCTAAGACAGATTAAATTTCCGCTTATGCGTTAAAAGCGCGAAGTATATCGCGCGTTTATTGTCCCAATTTAGCAAAAATGGCAATCGTTTAACCCTTTTAATTTTATGAAAAATGATTCTAGTGAAATATCTTTTTATATTTCAGCTTCACACGACAATAATTTTTGACTGAAATGAAAAAAATCCGTCGTCAAAATTGGCTAGACAAAAAGTTGAAATCTGTCTGAACAAAAAAACCACTCCGAGGACAAATATTCCGTTATTATCTTTAAGAAAGTCGAAACAACGCGTTTTATCGAATTCGGGCCAAACTTCAATTGTTTTGACTGCACTCTTACGTCAATAATTTTTTTCTGATTTTATCTCGCACACGTTATGTAAAGTACAAAGTTAAACTGAAATTATTCTGCGTCTGGTATTGTATTATTGAGAGCAAACTTCTTTCTTGAATACAATTGGGAGAATTTTCGTTTTCCGCTCACTCTTTAGTAGGGCAAAACTTATCGCGCGCTTTGTAACACAATTTGAAATATAGTCGTCAAAATAGTCCCAAATTCAAACTAGAATAATTTACCAAAAATTAATAACAGGTGGAATCACATTTGATTTTTGAGCCCTGTTTTTAAAAGTTTTTCAGATTGCATAATTATTTTTGCCACAATGGCTAGTTAAAAAATCGAAATTTACCTCGAGGAAACACCAACCCGAGCACAATTGTTCTTCCACTCCGGTTTAACAAAATATCATGCAAAACTGAAAGTTCTACATGTATGCAAACTTTTCTGAAAATAAAAATAATCGAAGGCTGGCTTTTAACATCTCACAACGTGCTCTCTTGGGAGTTTTTTTTTGAAAGGAAAACTTTAACAACTGTTTTCGATTGAACCTTAGCGCTACTAAAATTTCAATGGCTTATAAATTTTTGAAATGATTAAAATCAAACACTGATGTACTTAAGATTGGCTGCGGCAAACTATAATATTCCGTTGTGCTCTTGGGCGGATCTAAAAATTTTCAAGTGGGAACGAGTACTTCAGACCATTAAAATCAGTGCGAATCAATTATTAAATTGAGACGAGGAAAAGATAAACATTGTAAAATCTCATTCTAGACTTAGGTTCTCCATCAAAATAATCTGAAAAAGCCTCGAGCTTGATACAAAATTGAGACTCCTTTTCTTTAGAAAAAAAAACATTTGAAAATTTTTTATAAACAGAAAACAAGCACACTCTCCTTGGCAATCCGAAGGTTTTGGACACAATCCCCCTACAATGGCCAATTTTCTTTCAAAATCAAGCATATATTTCTTTATGACTCATAAAATTGTTCATTAAAAAACGTAGAAATAAGCTGCAGTTTCAGTTTACAGAAAAAAAAACATGAATGAAAGCACCTAAAAGCACGAAAAAAAACAGCGGAAAAATAGCACTTGAAAAGACCACGGGTTATTTTACTCGTTTTTTTCTTTATGGCATCTTGATAAAAAAATTAATTTCTTATCTCCAGCGGATCTTATCTCTTTTGTTTCATTTTTATTTTATATACATTATTTTTTCCGTCAATTAAAACCTTCCCTCGATATGTTAGCTCATCAAGTCAACTAAAAAAAATTCTGAAAGAGCTTTGAGGTATTCAATTAAATACGCAGTCGTTGGTCCAATCTCTTATCATTAGTTTTGCACAAAAATCCATTATAATCGATTATAATTGATTATAATCCCTTTTGTTTGTCCATTTTTGTCTTCGAAGTTGCATCTAAAGTGCTTATATTTTATGCTTTTTTTGGACATTGTTTTCTATGAAAAATGAGAAAAATATTTTAAAAGTTTTCCAATTGATTCAAAATTATAAGTTTTTTTTTCATTTCTTCCCCATTAGGGTTGTTTTGTGATGAATATTTTAAGCTTTTTTAAACACCAAAACATCAGCAAATTGATTCAGTCTCATGATTGATTCGGAAAATTTATTTTTCACATACCGCGAGAACCTTTCCCTTCATATGAAAGGATCTCTATGAAACTTTTGTTTCGTGGTAAAACTTTGTGTTCAGATGAAACAAAGTGTTCAAGAGATCTCTCTTTTAGAGATTTTCTTATTGACACAAAATTAATAACCCATAAGATATAATTCGAATATCGCAAAATTTCGGCAAAATGAGAGATTATAATCGATTATAATCGATTATAATTGATTTTAAGGGTTTTTAGTAAGAACTGTAATCAATTATAATCGATTATAAGAGATTATAATCTCTTGGAAAATATCACGATTATAATCAATTATAAATCCCTTTAGGACCTAATTTTGGTAATTATAATGGATTATAATTGTCAACAAATCATCATAATAATCCGTTATAATCGATTATTTACGCCTAAACTTGGATGCGGGCGTGCCCGCATGCATAGACTCAATGCAAGCTATGCATACTGGTACGGCTCACCGGGTCAATTAGTAAAGTAAGATTATTTTCGTGCTCTCTTGTTCGTTGTAGTTTATCCTCTCTTTTTTTCAACTGGTGGATTTAAGGCCCGTAAGTAATATCATATTTCTAGCAGTAATTAAAAAACCAAATGCTCTTTAACCATCTTGTTTTTGGGCCAACACTATTCTTTTTGGTAATCAATGCTGCATTCCCTACCCGTACCGAGAAATTTTTTTTTTCTGACCTGAAATACTTTGTATCTAGTCTAATTTCTGGTCAGAAATTCTTTTTGAAATGTTTAAATAAAGCATGGATTTTCTATAAATACTTTATTTCTTATCCTAATTCTGATCAGAAATTAGCTAAATCTAGGCTATTTCTAGCTAGAAAAAGTCTCCTGGTGGGGCTCGAACCCGCGCCCTTTTGGTTTCTATACACTTGATCTAACCACTAGGCTACAGCCCTTTATAAAGTTAACAAGTTTTAGGAGAATGACAATGTTATAACAAGTGTAAGTTTACATTGCATTCGCTACTGCTATTGTGTATACTCGAAGCAAGTTTATCTCGAGCAGTTAACTGATTTCTGGTTATTGTTCCGACTTTCGATACGAAAGAAACGGAACATTTGTGCTCGGGGTGGGTTTTTTTTTCTTCAGACAAATTTCGACTTTTTAACTAGCCATTTTTGACGGAATTTTTTTATATCATTCGAAAGGTATTGTTGTCCTGAGCTCAAATTTGAAAAGATATTTCACCTGTGATCATTTTTCGTAAAGTTACGGGTTTAAAGATTGCCATTTTGGCCAATTTAAGACAATTAACGCGCGATATATTTCGCGCTATTAACGCGTAAGCGGAGAGTTAATCCGTCTTAGAAATCGTTCCAAATTGATTAAAAGAAGCTTATTTGCCATAAATGCTGTGTTACAAGGAGTAAAATTTATCCTTTTGTGCTTTATATGGCGTGTGGGGGGATGATTTTCATAAAAATTTTCAAAATTTTGAAGAAAAAAAGTTTTCATTTTGTTTTATTTCATTGAACTTTTTAAAGTTATTACTGCTCCATAAACCTTAAAAGGCAGTCGGAACATTCAGGGCTTCGCCCTGATACGAGCAGTCTTGTTTCTTTCTAGAAACTGTTTGTTTCTAAACCAGAAAAGAAATAGATCACTTCTGCGCGGAAAATACGAGAAAACTAGGCTTAGATAATCTACATAGAATTTCTATCTAGAAAAACAGCTTCCGCTCGGTACGGGTAATCAACAGTACGGGAAATTGTAATAAATCTACCTCGCTGTTTCATTTGCTTATCTATTTCTTGATCAATTTATTTTGCTTTGTTTTTAAATCTGCCTCTGCTTCTGTGCTGGTTAAATAGTGCTGTGCTGGTTATAGGTTTATCGAAACATCTGAACTCCAGTTCAAATTACTACCCGCATTGGAGTTCCATAAATAATAATCGATTATAATTGAGTTTCACTGTCAGAATGAAAAAAAAATCGATTATAATCAATTAAAAATGGATAATAATATTACTCTTTTTCGAGGAAACAAAATCCATTGTTAATCCATTATTATCGATTTTTTTTTCAACTTTGTGGACACTGACAATAAAACTCAATTATAATCAATATTTCTGATTTTGTTGAGATGCGAATTCCAACGCATTTAAAGACTTTTCTACGTTTTAAAATAAAGTTGGTTATTGTTGATTATTTAAAAAAAATGATAATTTTTTTCTTTTTTATGTTACTCAATAGCTGAATTTTGTTCCTTTCAACAATTGCCCGCTTCTGTTCCCTCCAAGGTTTGCACCATTGCCCTTTTTGTACCCGTACACCCGCCATCCCCCATCTGAACCAATCCCAGCTCTGCCCCACCTGAACCAACCCCTCTCTACCAAATAAATCTCAACTGAACCAATTCCCCCCCCACACACACACACACTCACCACACCGTTATCAGATCATAGGGTGGAGGTTCAAGTGGGTGGGGGGAGGGGGGATGCTGGTTCAGGTGCGGGGTCGGATGATTCAGGTGGGGCACGGGTGGTTCAGCGTGGGTGGGGGTGTGGGGGGGGGGGGGGGGGCAAAGAGGCAAACGTTGGAATGAGTGTTGAAATCTTTTTGCAATTTGAGTTTAGGTTTTAAAAAGGAGTAGGAAGAACACTCACTTTGCAAAGATTTTGCATTACTCAATTATTAAATGCAGAAACTCATGCAAAATTTTGCACGACGCAAAACGAGAAAAAAAACGTGGAAAAAACCCATTTAAATATGATTTTGTACTTGTTTTATAATCCATTATAATGGATTTCAAATGATTATAATGCATTGTGTTTTTGCCTGAAAAAATGGATTTAGTTCCATTTTTTATCCAATTTTGTTGTCTAAGCCTAGCATGGAAATCGATTATATTGACAATGTTTTAGACCACAAAAACCCATTATAATCAATTTTTTTTTCACTTTTCTTAGATTCGGTTAATTAACGTTCTTCATCAACGCTATATTATTTTACAGTTGGTGTTTACTTTTTTAATCACACGCCTACTCCTGTCTCCAAAAACAACACCAAGTCAACGCAACACCAAATGTGTCGGTTAAATGAGCAAAAATTCCACTTCAATCAGAATCCCATAAAAAACTTGATTTACTTTTTTGATAGGTTAACTAAATTGGTTTTGCGATCTCTGTCAAACCACTAGAAAGACACTAAATGTCAAAATAAATGTACCGCGGACCAAATTTTGGAGGAAAAAAAAACAAAAGAAATACCGTTTTTAGCACTTTTTTTTGAAAATTTTGGTAAAACAAAAAGCCTGTAAAAATTTTTTTAGCATTCACGGGCCAAAAATTGATGTCTTAAAATAGTACCAAAGGTCATTGGTTCGCATTTCGGAGCGTGGACAAAGGGATCCCCTTTTCGAAACCTCGCCCGTGTATTTGGCAATGCACTTGCGCGCCTTGAACTTTTTTTGAAACTTTTAATATTCAAAACATTTTCAGGCGAGTTAAAGGGTTAAAGGGCTGCGAGACATAACATTTAGGCTGAACTACCAAAGCCGTTTTATATTCCTAAAGACACCGAATGATAATGTTGGAATAGGCTTTTGAATGTTTGTCAATTAGTTTTCTGGTACTTTTATTATATAAACACAACGAACCAGATCTAGTGATATATCACAGAGAAACCATTCAGTCTTGCTTTGAGCTGTTATAAAACATTGAAAAATCTCCAAATGAAAAAAAAGACCTGGTTCCATTTTGTGAGTCTAACTTGAAAATTTTAAAAATCAGAGGACATTACATTATTCCTTTAATTAATGAATCCTGTTGCAAAAGCATTGGATGTAGACATCATTTTATTACTTCATTAAGTTTGAGTGTGACAACTTTTTCTCCATTTTCTATGACTGAAAGGGCTTCAGTCTGGTTCCACTCTTGATTTCCGACGACCTCATTGAACTAGCCACAAGCGGCTGAAAAATTAACTGACCCTAAGCCATAGCTCCTTCTCAATATACCAACGCGGTTTGAAAAATTATAGGATCTAATTATTCCAAAGAATGGAGTTTAAAAAAAACAAGGGTCAAATGTAATGCAATGACTTAACCCTCATCTTTCAAAATTAAAGACATAAAATTGCTTTTTCTTCCGACCATTTGAAAAGGCGGGAACTTTGTATTCGGACGTGCTTTAGTTTTTTTTTTTAGGCTTAGAATAATTTTTTTATGGCACAAAAATTTACAGTAGCATAATTTGAGCCGTACAAGCTCCAGTAAAATTTGTTTTTTTTTAGTAATTTAGCTTCTTTTTTGAACCAAAAACTCCAAAAATCCAAAAAAAAACTACTAACAAAATTGAAAACTTTTCCGGTCAATTGTTTCGCAAAAATTGTTTTAAAATTTGCTCATTTTACTCTGATTGTCGAATATGTTTAAGCTTCACCTTTCTTTCAGGTCTTTTTTATCACCCTTTATCATGCCACGCCGAAAAAAAATACACAAATTTGAAACGCTTTTTTTACTATGGTCGGAACGTTTTGTGCTACTTGCTTAGTAACCGGCTATCCTTGTTAACAATTTGTTTACGTTTTTTTCACAAGGCTCTGGTTTCATCAATTTTTGTTGCTAATTCAACCCGGGCTGACCTCCATAGACGAAAGCGCAAATCATACAATTTCAAACACTTAATCTATGGAAAAGGCTACCCAAACAATTTTCAAACATTTTTGCAAAATGAGTTTGATTGATATATAAAAAGTATGATATGGATTTCCTCGAGGATAAGATTAAGAACAGTTCTGCTTTCTCAGCAAAAAAGGAGATTTTAACATTAGAAAACAAATTTTCTCCTAATTTTTCCTTTCTGTTCAGAGACTACTCGTCGTATAAGTTTAAATTATTTTTTGCCTCATTTTGCTGGATTTGAATTGTAAAAAAATATTAATCGCGAAATTTTTATGTATGAAAAAGTTCTATTTTACACGTTCCATATTTGAATAACGCTTGTCATTCAATATCCATATACAATATCCATAATTATCATTCAATAATTATAGACCTTTCTTGCATTTTTCTGAATTTATGGAATTGTATAATTATATGGAAAGTGTATGACTAGCATTTTTCATACATGAAAATTTCATGACTAGCATTTTCGTTCAACACGGGAATATAGTTGAAAGTAGTTTGTACTACCTGAAAATAGGTTTTTCTAGAGAAACTCAGAAATAGCAAAAAAAAAATGGATCAAGGGCATTATATGGTGATTTTTTGCGTACCAGAATTTTTACTTTTAGAAGTCTATCAAACTCTGTTTTTAGGACGTTTCCTTTATTAAATGAACGTCTCGAATACATCGCTGTTCTAAGAATTAACGATAATTTTATTGGATCTGTTTTACAACCCCTTATGGTATCAACTATACAATCTCCACCTCTACCCAGTGAATAAGCATCTACACATAAAGAACACTACTATACCTTCATACTATCCTGATTGAAAGTTGTACTCAATTTATTCGCTATCGTCAATATATGAATTAGGCGCAAAAAATCCCTAAGTTCGAACTCTTTCAATTTTTTTTCTACATAGGTCCTAAAACTAACCTACGGCTATCTGCCCCCTTAAAAAAGCACGCCACAACAGTTTCTATTTTGCTCTCGTAAACAAAAAAGTTTTGATAATTATTTAAATCAAATATTTAATGTGATCAATTTATGAGTTTCTGAAGCGACTATGTGCAGTAGAATACCAAGACACCTGTAGGAAAACTGATAATTATTGCTATACTTATGGTTAAAAAAACGTTTTTTGTTAAAATAATTTCTCATTTGGAATATTAGATTCTAAAAGCAGAGCGCGCGGGTTGAATTATTTTAGGTGTATCGAGAGAAGTTCATAAAATTTTACTAAATTTCACTTCGTCCACAAATGCTTCTTCCCTCACAAAATCACTCAAAGACATTAATTAGGCTTGATCAAGGAAAATTGAGTTCGCAAAATGGTACCAAAGAAAGACGCTTTAGGTGGCGAAAGAGATTTAGATGGTGAATCAAGAGGTCAAGTTAACCCAGACCAGCCTCTTTCGATTAAAAAAATGGTCAAACTTTGAATTTCAAAGTTTTAAAATGACGGAACGCCAAGATTATTCTGCTCAATTATTTGACCAGCAAAACAATAAATGCAAAACAATAAATGCAACTCTTGAGTTTCTAACCATAACCTTAGGAGTAAAAAGGTTTAATTTGACATTATTTTAGTAACAGGGATGAAAAAGGTAAAAACCCCGGCGCGCGGTGAACGTTTCTTCTTTATCTTTAAGTTTATTCAAAAAGCAGATAAAAAGATAAAAAGAAAACAAATTAGTTTCAATTTTTTGCATCTTGGCGAGTCTTTGATTTGAATTATCGGGAGAATTAAAATGATTATAAAATTCACACATAATCTGAAATAGGAATATCAACTCCTCGAAAAATGTTTTATTTTTTCTGAGCAAGCTTTAGATTTTTGCCGAAACTATAAAATTGCCGAATGCTTCAAAACTACTTGTAATACTAAAAAAAAGAGACCCGGAACTTTATAAATAAACCTAAATTGTTTAAAAATTGCTGTAATTTTGCCTACCCCTTGCCCTATGAAAAAGTTCTCGTCTAGAAAATAAAAGATGATCAACAAAATCATAAATTTCCATCGCAAGTTAAAACAGCACGTTAATTTTCGAAAATTTTGACCGAAATTAAATTTACAGATTCTAAGTTATGGTTAGGATCACTTATCAGAATGAGCGAGTCTTTTACATGGGCGCTGTCATGAATCGAAGTCGTTTTTCAGGAGTCAGGTGTCGCGAAGAGAATCGGAGTCGCTTCAGTGGGTCCTGGAAGCGAAGTCGTTTCTCGGGCGTATAAAACCGGAGTCGCTTCTCTGGTGAGTAAAAACGGAGTCGTTTTTGAGGATTGTAAAACCGAAGTCGCTTTGCCGTCTCGATATTTCCTTCGAGTTCACTTTCCGACTCTGGTCCGGCCTCGGACTTGTCGCCCCCGAAATACTCGTACGGGTCCTCAGCTTCCATCTCGGCTGCGAGTTGCTCACGTGTCGGATTCTCCTCGGCCGCAATCAAACCGGCAACAACGAGAGACGACAGCAGAGCAAAATAGACGCTTTTCATTTTCGGTTCTAATAATATCTACCAAATGGAAATGTATCAAACTGAGAAAACAAGTACCGATGCGGAACGAAAATAAAATTTGATAGGATTCGATTTTTAATGAAGTAGAGAAGTAAATTTTCCCCACTGCCGCTTAACTTGGATGGCTGATTCTCCCTGGGAAAGAATTAATTGCGTTTTATTCTCTAAAACGGAAAATAAAGAATATTCACTGATCTTTTCCGTTGATGGCTAAATTCAACCAATCAAAATGCTTAACAAACCGTCTGCGAAATTAGGGCAAGAGGCTTTAAAAGTCCATTTTTTTTGTGTTCTGTTACTTCAATTGGCTAAAAAACAAAGCAAACCTGCAATAAAATGTTTAAATGAAGAAATCTAAATTTGAACATTTTTTTGAGTTGGGTCATAATGCTCATATCTTTCAGAAAACTAATGTAAACATGAAGCGTTCAATTGTAATCACGTATTTTTTTTTTGTTTTTGTCTAACTAAATGAGACTGTTTCACTGAAATTGTTAGTATGAAATAGCACCAAAATACGCTCCCTCTGTCCCTCTGGGTGGTGAGTGGATCGAACCCCTGAGGAAGAAAAATGTCCACTCCACCCCGCTTCATCTAAACCCATTCCTGCTAGTAATGAATATCCATGCCTATAAAGTACTGTTTCAACAGCTGGAAGCATATGGCCAACTTTGTACCTTACGACTCTCTTTTCTAATAAACTAGAAGCAATTAAAATGATCCTGTAGCTGTAGCATTGACAGGGTCTAAGCAGCACTGAAACTTTGTCCGATTAATCTGAAATAAAACCAAAAATAAAAAAAATTAGCTCTAAAAATTTGAAGAATAAATTTTAGTTATCTTTTTGTTACCGCACTAAACATTAATAAAAAAAATATTAACAATAAAATTTGAAGCTGTCCCAGAACACGGTTTTGAATTTTTTCTATTGAAAAATCAAATTGAAGCAGCAAGCAAAAGTTTATGCACCGACTTTTCAATTCCATGATGCAAACTCTGAGAACTGTCTAGTCTTAACATAAGCAAATAAATTAAAACTAGATGAATGATGAGATAAATCCTAAATATTGCCTAACTGTTTAGTCAAATCGAGCTTAAAGTACTGGAAATCAGATAAAACATCTAACTGTTTTTGAAATAAAAGGAAACTTTGCTAATTTCAAAAGCCATTGGAGCTTTCTAAGTTTTCTCTAATACTGGCTCTCCTTTTGGAATATAATTCCCACAAATGCGGCTACCTTGAATTATTCCTGTGGATCATTAATAACTCTAGTCATCCCTAGTCAATCAAGGAAGGTTCTCTTGCAAGATCTTGCTATAAAGTAATCTTCCTATCTTGCTATCTTCCTATAAAGTAATGTTTCAACAGCTAAAAGCATATGGCTAATTTTGCACATTACGACTGTCCGACTTTTGTAAGACAAGAGAAGTAATTAAAATGATCCTATAGCTGTAGCATTGACAGGGTCTAAGCAGCACTGAAATTTTGTCCAATCAATTTGAAAGGAAACCAAAAATTAAAAATAGCTCTAAAACTTTGAAGAATAAATTTTTGTGAATTAATTGTTACCACAATAAGCAATTATTGGAAAAAATTTAACAATAACATTTAAAGTTGTCCCAGAATAAGTTTTTGATTTTTGTTCCATTTGAAAATCGAATTGAAATAGCAAACAGAAGCTTCGACTACGATTTTTCAATTTCATGATGCAAACTCTTAAAACTGTCTAGTTGTCTATTCTGAACTTAAGCAAATAAATTAACACTAGTTGAATGATCAGATAAATCCTAAATATTGCCTAACTGCTTGGTCACATCGAGCTTAAAATACTGGAAAACAGATGAAAACAACTAACTGTTTTTGAAACAAAAAATTTTACTCATTTCATTAGCCATTGGAACTTTCTGAGTTTTCTCTAATACCGGCTCTCTTTATGGAGAATAATTTCCTCATAATCTGCTACCTTGAATTATTCCTGTGGATCATTAATAACTCTAGTCATCCCTAGTCAATCAAGGAGGGTTCTTTTGCAAGATCTTGCAAGGCTTTTGCAGATAAGGGTTAATTGTATCAGTTACAACTCACCAACAACTCGAAAACAATTGGTGACCAAAAATGGTGTTAACCAAATGGGGTGACAACTGTTAAGACTGCAACCGTTATTTATGGGACTTTCAGACAATGCTACACGCAAGTCTCCAATTGTGTTTCTGAAGAAGATTAACCACTTTTTAAATTACATGTTCTGACTCTCCTTTTCCGTCTTACTGTCAAACCATTTTAATGTCCTGTCGCCTTATTAACCTAGCAACTCAAAAAATCATCAAAATGGACTCATTAGAATTAGACTTTTCAAGTTGAAACAAGTTGATGACAGTACTAGTTTCTATTTTTTTAACAAAAATCTTTTGAGCAAAAAATCAAGACTACTGGTATATCGAGGCAAACCTTTACTGCTCCATCTGCGTCTTAAATCTAAAAACAAGTACAAAAAGAAAGTAAAAAGTAATTAATGATCAAGTTTTTTAATATTTGTTTTCTCTTTATCGCCTTTACGCTTTGTAAAAAAAACATAAGGACGTATTTACCGTCTCGTATTGAATTATTAAGATCAAATTGTTGGGTTTAGGGTAAACATGTATGGCTGTACTCCTTGTTGGTGAGCTTAGCGCAATCGCATCGTTCACTATTATTTTGGCCAGATACAGCATCATGTACACGAACCGAAACCAAATCTTTTCCCTACTTTTTCAAAACCCTAGTTATTGGATGCTCTCAACACTTTTGGTTTTTGGATGTTTCCATCGTATCTCAAATTGCTGGCATCAATTTAAAATGGTTTAGTTTGTCACTTGCGCGTGTTATTATAATGGTACGGCGACAATTTTTAACAAGACTGCTCGTATCAGGGCGTTTCTCTTTATCGCCTTTACGCTTTGTAAAAAAAACATAAGGACGTATTTACCGTCTCGTATTGAATTATTAAGATCAAATTGTTGGGTTTAGGGTAAACATGTATGGCTGTACTCCTTGTTGTTTACCTTAGCGCAATCGCATCGTTCACTATTATTTTGGCCAGATACAGCATCATGTACGCGAACCGAAACCAAATCTTTGCCCTACTTTTTCAAAACCCTAGTTATTGGATGCTCTCAACACTTTTGGTTTTTGGATGTTTCCATCGTATCTCAAATTGCTGGCATCAATTTAAAATGGTTTAGTTTGTCACTTGCGCGTGTTATTATAATGGTACGGCGACAATTTTTAACAAGACTGCTCGTATCAGGGCGAAGCCTTGAAAGTTTCGACTGCCTGTTAAGGTCTATGGAGCAGTAATAACATGAAAAGCTTAAATGTAATGAAAGAAAATGATTTTTTTTAATTTGAGATTTTTTGTGAAAATCTTCACCCACACGCCATATAAAGTACCAAGCAATAGATTTCGCACCTGGTCACAAATCAATTTGGAACGATTTTTAAGCCGCGGGAATTATATTTTGCGTTAATTGTCCCAAATTGGTAATTTTTAAACCTCATAATTTTATGAAAAATGATCACAGGTGAAATATCTTTTCAAACTTAAGCTGAGGACAACAATGGCTTTTAAATGATAAAAAAATTTCCGTCAAAAATGCCTAGAAAAAAGTCCAAATTTGTATGAAGAAAAAAAAACTCCACCCCTAGCACAAATGTTCCGTTACTTTCCTTACGAAAGTTGAAACAACAAGCGACAATTCGTAAAAGTTATTGGCAAGTACAATGCGCTTGCTCCGCTGCGCTTACATGCGACACAAAGGAATACTGCGCGTGAATAAGAGATCCCTGCTCGGTCTACGAATTGTCTTTTGTTACGAATTGTCAACTGCTACGAGTTGTCACCTCACGCTTTATAACGCAAGACTTTAATTACTAATCACACTAATCACTCACGAGAGTTAATTATTCGAAAGTGTCAAATTAACTATTGTTAAAGCGCATAACTTCACTCAAATTAACCACAGTTAAAAAATCGTTTAAAAATTGAGCTCAAAACAACGTTGTTTTTCACATGGTTTTCGAGAAAAAATTTTGTCAAAAACGCTTAGTTAAAATGACAAAAGTGAGCGAATAAAAAATCAACCCAAGCGTAAATATTCCGTCAGTTTATTTTCAAGTCGGAACAAAACAAAAATCGAAATGCAGACATTTCAACAATATTGTATTTGTATGTTTGCATTTCCCTTTAGTGCTACGAGCTATGAAATGATGAATAATTAATTAAGCGTCCAAAGCAGCAAAATTAATCGATAATAATCAAATCAGTCGAAACACGTGTGCTTGAAAACAGTCTTTGAAATGAGCGGGGGGCATTGGAGAATAGTTCGCCTAAAGGCAGATGTCTGCGAGTGATGAAATGTTAATGAGATCCTTTGAGATCAGAATTTCGTACCATAAAAGACTTCCTCTCATGGCTACCAAAGGCACATCCTCACATCCTCGCTTCCCGTCTTTTTATTAATAAAACTGGATTTATAAGACCGTTTATTGGAGAAGGCAAAGCATTTCGCAATTTGCTGACCTTGCAGGACTTTTTAATGAAGAGTGAACTAGTTGCATCAGAGTCTGACTGATCTAACTGTCCTTGAAGTTGTTTGAAAAACTTGAAAAATAGAAAAATAATCCGCACCCTTTTCGAGGAATATGAAATATTCAAGTGTTATAACCGCTAAAATGCAGTTTTTGCTAAAAACTTTCGAAAAAAATTCGAAAAAAACTGTTTATGATGTTTCTCGAGATTTCAGAAAACAAATATTGTGTTCAACCAAAGGGAAAGTCAAAATTGCCGCAAATCTCTCCTCTCAAAAACATCCTTGATTTGCCTCTCGATGTACCCGTCTTTTTCTATAACCGTGTTTTTAGACAAAAATTTCAACGTAATTAATAAGAAACGTCTTTCGAAATGCAATGTCTTTTAGTTTAGTTCTAAAGCGGAAACCAAATTGGCGATTTCTTTTTTATTGTTTATTTATGATCTCAAAAAAGACAATGAGAACCAAATGATTTAGGCGTTTCCTTCCTGCGTTTCATCAAAAGATGCCGTGAATGTATTTTGAATAAATTCTGAAAAAATTCTGAATAAATTCTACTTATTGATTTAGCACAAAGAAGCCGAAATTTTAGGGTTTTATTTTTTAAAAACCAAACAAACCGTATATGCTTGATTGGCGTTAGAAATTTCCAGTTCAATTATTAACCAGGTGCAAACTTAAAATTTAAGGATGGTTCAAGGATTTATTGTCCAGAAGAATCACTGTGAAAAAGCAATTTGTGGCCACTCAAAAAACCTCAAAAAGTTGTTTTTCAAAAAAAATGCACAAAATCATTCAAAATCATGAAGTCATTATAATGTTTATGAAGATATCAGCAATTTTTTTTGGACAAACTAAAAATAAGAGAAATTATTCAATTTACATTTTATAAATCAAGAATGCGCCCCTCTGGAAAATTCTGGATCCGCACCTGACTTCAACAAAAAATGTGACAAATTTGACGAAGGCGCCTCTAGAAAAATTTCAGGGTCGGTCTGCAAAAAGGATGTCCTAAAATAGTAACAAGTGGGGGAGACCTTGGGTGTTGAGGGAGTCTAATTCCTGAGGACGCGCAGACTGCTAATCTCCCTCTGCAATCTTGGTAGCCAAATTTCTTCTTTTGGTATTTTTTATGTTTCTTTTTTACTTTTTACGAAATCCATTCTCTACCGCGGAAATAGAAGAAAAAAAACAAATATATACATATGAATACAAAAAATACAAACCATAACAAATATATACAAATGTATACAAAACTGTTTACAGCGAAAATACTTATAAAAACTGAGAAAGTTGTACACGCTAAAACACGAAGAAGTTGTTTTGATCATTCTTTCTATTGAACGACATTGCTGAACCATTTTTTGATAAAAACAGATACAAATTTTGTTCGGGTAGTCAAAGCTACAATAAAATGCCATCCGAGTCATTGAAAACTACTAAAACTCAACCTAATGGCCAGATGCATTGTGGTGTACAGTTTTCAGTAAGCAAATCGAGGCTATCTTTCTTGAGCAGTTCCTCATATTAATCCATTTTTGATCTCTTTTGAGGGTTGGGGCGTACTCTTTACTTAGATACCTCCAGAAATAGCCAAGTTTCCGTCAATAAAAACAACTTCATAACTTTTTTTTTCGGCCGGCAGTTTTTTTTAAAAAATTTCAAGCTTTTGTTTAAGGATTTATTGTCCAGAAGAATCACTGTGAAAAAGTACTTTGTGGCCACTCAAAAAACCTCAAAAAGTTGTTTTTCAAAAAAAATGCACAAAATCATTCAAAATCATGAAGTCATTATAATGTTTATGAAGATATCGGCAATTTTTTTTTGGACAAACTAAAAATAAGAGAAGTTATTCAATTTACATTTTATAAATCAAGAACGCGCCCCTCTGGAAAATTCTGGATCCGCACCTGACTTCAACAAAAAATGTGACAAATGTGACGAAGGCGCCTCTAGAAAAATTTCAGGGTCGGTCTGCAAAAAAGGATGTCCTAAAATGGTAACAAGTGGTGGACACCTTGGATGTTGAGGGAGTCTAATTCCCGAGGACGCGGAAACTGCTAATCTCCCTCTGCAATCTTGGTAGCCAAATTTCTTCTTTTGTTTTTTTTTATTTTTCGTTTTTACTTTTTACGAAATCTATTCTCTACTGCGGAAATAGAAAAAAAACAAATTTATACATATGAATACAAGGAATACAAACCATAACAAATATATAGAAATGTATACAAAACTGTTTACAGCAAAAATACTTATAAAAACTGAGAAAGTTGTACTCGCTAAAAACACGAAGAAGTTGTTTTGATCATTCTCTCTATTGAACGACATTGCTGAACGGCTTTTTGATAAAAACAGATGCAAATATTGTTCGGGTAGACAATAAAATGCCATCCGAGTCATTGAAAACTACTAAAACTCAACTTAATGGCCAGATGCATTGTGGTGTACAGTTTTCAGTTAGCAAATCGAGGCCATCTTTCTTGAGCAGTTCCTCATATTAATCCACTTTTGATCTCTTTTGAGGCTTGGGGTGTACTCTTTACTTAGATGCCTCCAGAAATAGCCAAGTTTCCGTCAATAAAAACAACTTCAAAACTTTTTTTTTCGGCCGGCAGTTTTTTTTAAAAAAGGTCAAGCTTTTGTTTAAGGATTTATTGTCCAGAAGAATCACTGTGAAAAAGCAATTTGTGGCCACTCAAAAAACCTCAAAAAATTGTTTTTCAAAAAAATGCACAAAATCATATAAAATCATCGTACAAATTTAGTTTGTTTTGTGTCTTTTTGTTCATTTTTTGTTCAAAAACAATTAGAAAAAAAACTGCATAAATGAAAAAATTTTATAAAAACTATTTGAGTTTTTTAGTTTCTGTTCACTTTTTGAAAAAAAACTGTAGTCTTTTGCCTAAAATTATTAAAACTCAAAAAACTCCAAACTTGCTTTCTTCTGTATCTTATTTTTAATTCTTGTTAAAAATGACTAAATAATGCGCTCGAGCAGTTTATTTGACCTAGATTAGTTCAAGCTGCTTACGGCATTTTTTTTAGGTCATCTTATAGCTGATCATGTTTCAAGCTCAAAAAAAGTATTTCACTTGCGATAACTTTTTGTAATGTTACAAGGATTTGAAAGTTGCAAGCTGGCAAAAAAGAAAATTTCGAGGCGAGATAAGTTTTGTCTTATTAAAGCGTAAGTTTCAATTGAGATCATTCCAAATTAAATCGAGGCAGTCAATTTGATTTTGTTATTAAGTTGTTTTAATCTTATCACTTTCTTTTTTAAAGCACAGTGGGAAATTTAACAAAAAACAAAATATATATATTTATTTAAGTTGCATTTTGTTTTGTTAGTTGCATACAAAACAAAATGCAACTTAAATAAATATATATTTTTTGTTTTTTGTCGAATGATTTATCAGTTTTTATAACCAAAACATTTTTATCGGAATTTAAAAACAGATCGGAGCATTCAGTGCTGTGCACTGGTTTCTTTTTAAATTTCAGTAGCACTTGGAAAAATATTCATATTAGAATGCTTCAGTTTTATTAGCCCAATAATTTTTACTGTCAACTCACAATTTACTGTAATTCTTATACAAGGATAGAGCCTTTCACATTTTTTTTGAGTTTCAAATGATGAAAATGTTTTTTTTCGGATTTTTATTTAAATCTTCAAATTTGGCGCTATTTGCAACAATAAAACCCTAAATTAACATTAAAAAAAAATTTGTAAGATTTGTTTTAAAAACACCCAAACTAAGATTGGGTCTGTACAATCGGTTTTCAGTGTTAGTGACAACAACTAGTGGTTGAAAAAAGCTGGCATCAGGGCATCCTTTGATTAAGTCAAATCAAAAACAATGCAGCATGTCATATTCAAATCAACAATGCAGCATATCGTATTTAAATCAAGGATTGAAGCTTTAAGATGCTATCTTGGAATAACTTAGCTAAAGGAACGCAAAGTAAATGATTAAGTTTTTTGCATGTCCGAATAAAAAACAATTTAAAAAAATTTGGACTACTTTACCAAAGCTTAAAACTCGAGAAAAAATTGGCAATTATTTGAACCTCTCTTTTTTACTGAATTATTTTGCATATTTTAAACGAATTTGGCCAAACTGCTCATCAACGAATTTTCATGTACTAGATTTTACGAAAATATCAAACAAATGGATTCCATAAGTTATTGCATGGTGTGTACTTTCAAGACACTACTGAGAAATGAGTCGTGTATGTATGTATCAATGAAAGTAAAAAATGTTTTAAAAATATATTCATGTATATATATGTATGTATGTATTTATGTATGCATGTCTGTTTTTATGTATGTATGTATTTTTATATAAATAATTTGTGTGTGTGTGTATGTAAGTATGAAGGTAATCAAGCATGAATGTATGTATGTAAGAATGTATAAATGCATATAAGTTTATATCTTAGGAGATATGAATGTATATGTGTATGTATAATTGGTGTTTTGATGTGTGTTTGTGTGTACGTATGCATGTAAGTATGCATGTATGTAGAAATATTCAATTGTATGTATGCATGTACATAAGTATGCCAGTATGTATGTATGTATTTAAGTATGTATGTATCTATCTTATGTATGTATCTATCTTGGTATGTATGTATGAAAGTATGTACACATGTATATATGTATGTTTGTTTGTTTGTATGTATGTATGTATGTATGTATGTATGTATGTGTGCATGTATCTATGTATGCATGTACGTATGTACGTTTGTAAGTCTGTAAGTAAGCATTTTATGTATATGTTTATTTTTTTAAGCTAGAAGGTTGTGTATGTTTGTTTGTATGTATTTATCTCTGTATGTATGTATGTATGCATGTATGTATGTATGTATGTATGTATGTATGTATGTATATATGTATGTATGTATGTATGCATTTATGTATTTATGTATATAGGTATGCATGTATGTATGTACGCATCTATGTATGTATAGATGTATCATTGTATATATGTATGTATGAATGTATGTATGTGTATCTGTTTAATGTATATATGTATGTATGTATGAATGTATTAATGGATGTAAGTTTTGCCTATGCTTTTATGTATGTATGTCTGTATGTATGTATGTATGTGAGTAAACTTGTATGAATGTATCTCAGATTTAATGAATCTATTTACGTGGAAATGTATGTATGTTTTTATATATGAATGTATATATGCATTTAGGTATTTTTTTTTCTAAATAAGTAAATGATAAGAAGTAATAATTTTAAATAAAACAGGTCATAGCAAGAATTATATCGAAAACTATGGTGTTTTGAAATTGTTTTGAGAATAAATCTCAGTTTTTTGGATATGAATCTAAACTTCTGCGCAAAAAATCTTACCATTGAATTACCATGAGCCAAAAAAACAAATTAAAAGACCTACATTCAACAATCTACAAGTAACTCACCCTTGCTTACTGCCAATTAGGAAAAAACTAAGGAATTCAGCACAAAACAAAAAAATACCCTTTTAATTATCAATTTAAATCAATTACACAAAACTTGAAATCTTACCGGTTCTATTCCCTATATTAAAAAAGTGTAGTTTTTGTAGCCAATGTTAAAACGTAGTGTGGCAGACGGGAATTCTTTAACGTATAATAACACATCCAATATCCGTCTGCCGCGCAATATCTCTCACTCAGTTCAGTCCCACTTCTCTCCCCCCTATCCAATAATTACACACAAACATACATACATACATACATACATACATACATACACACATACATACATACATAAATACATACATACATGAATGTATGTGTGTGTATTTGTTTGAATGTATATATGTATGTATGTATGTATGTATGTATGTATGTATGTATGTATGTATGTATGTATGTATGTATGTATGTATGTATGTATGTATGTATATATGTATGTATGTATGTGAGTAAACTTGTATGTATGTATCTCATATTTTATGAATGTATGTACGTTACATATATTTGTGGATATTTATGTGTGTTTGTATGAATGAATGTTTATATGCATTTAGGTATTTTTTTAATGTAAATGTGCAAAATGATAAGAAGTAATAATTTTATATAAAACAGGTCATAGCAAGAATTAGATAGAAAATTATGGTGTGTTGAAATTGTTTTGAGAATAAATCTCAGTTTTTTAGATATGAATCTAAGCTTCTGTGCAAAAAATCTTACCATTGATTCCTTGAACCAAAAAACAAATTAAAAGACCTACATTCCACAATCTACAAGTAACTCACCATTGCTTACTACCAATTAGGAAAAAACTAAGGAATTCAGCACAAAACAAAAAAATACCCTTTTAATTATCATTTTAAAACAATTCAACAAAACTTGAAATCTTACCAGTTCTATTCCCTACATTAAAACATTGTAGTTTTTCTAGCCAATGTTAATACATATTGTGGCAGACGGGAATTCTTTAACGTATGTTAATACATCCAATATCCGTCTGCCGCGCAATATCTCTCACTCACTTCAGTCCCACTTCTCTCACCCATATCCATTAATTATATACAACCATAAATACATAGATACATACATACATACATACATACATACATACATACATATATACATACATATATACATACATACATATATACATACAAACATACATACATACATAAATAGAGACATACGTACATGCATTCGTATAAAGATACATACAAATATATGTACATACATATATACATTCATACCTACAAACATACCAATATACGTACATCCAAACCTACATACAAACTTACATATATACATACATACATATTAATTACATACATACTTACATACATACATACATACATACATACATACATACATACATACATACATACATAGATACATACATACATACATACATACATATATACATACATACATTCATAGGTATACACAAACATACATACATACATACATACATAATTACATACACAATTACATACCTATATACATGCATACAAACATAAATACATACATACACACATACACACACATATACATACCAACATACATACATACATACATACATACAAAAGAAACATACATACATATAAACATACATACATACATACATACATACATACATACATACATACATACTTTCATACATACATACATACATACATACATACATACATACATACATACATACATACATACATACATACATACATACATACATACATACATACATATATACATACATACATACATACATACATACATACATACTTACATACATAACATACATACATACATACATACATACATACATACATACATACATACATACATACATACAAACAAACAAATAACGATACAAACTTAGATGAATACAAAAATACATACATAAGTAGGTAATTACAAAAATCGATACTTACGTACATACATACACGCATACATACATACATGCATAGATACATATGTTTCTATGTATGTATAGATGTATCATTGGATATATGTATGTATAAATGTATGTATGTGTATCTGTTTGATTGTATATATGTATGTATGTATGAATGTATTAATGGGTCTAAGTTTTGCTTATGCTTTTATGTATGTATGTATGTATGTATGTATGTATGTGAGTAAACTTGTATGTATGTATCTCAGATTTTATGAATGTATGTACGTTACATATATTTGTGGATATGTATGTATATTTGTATGTATGAATGTATATATGCATTTAAGTATTTTTTTATGTAATAGTGTAAATGATAAAAAGTAATAATTTTATATAAAACAGGCCATAGCAAGAATTAGATCGAAATTTATGGTGTTTTGAAATTTTTTTGAGAATAAATCTCAGTTTTTTAGATATGAATCTAAGCTTCTGCGCAAAAATCTTACCATTGATACCATGAACCAACAAACAAATTAAAAGACCTACATTCCACAATCTACAAATAACTTACCATTGCTTACTACCAATTAGGAAAAAACTAAGGACTTCAGCACAAAAACATAAAATACCACTTTTATCATCATTTTAAAACAATTCAACAAAACTTGAAATCTTACCAGTTCTATTCCCTATATTAAAACATTGTAGTTTTTCTAGCCAATGTTAATACATATTGTGGCAGACGGGAATTCTTTAACGTATGTTAATACATCCAATATCCGTCTGCCGCGCAATATCTCTCACTCACTTCAGTCCCACTTCTTTCACCCATATC